>NC_054699.1:13520423-13532923 GCF_016097555.1 Gigantopelta aegis | reverse complement strand
ATAGTGCATGATTCACCATACATTAAACTGAAGAGGGGTTTTACAAACAAAATCGTGATAAATGGAGATAGGGCAAAACACAAAATGTCTGTTTTTGTTCAGCATGTGTGTGAATTATGACCTTGCAAGTGAATTTTGAGCTCGCGTATAAATTTTCTTTTTCTTTTTTTATAACATCATTTGACCAGTGGACTAAATATGTTATTAATTTCACTATCATTTGTTTGTTGGGCAACAATAATTTTCACTTTTTAGCACCTTCTGATGGATTGGCTAGTATTTTTCCATTTGATTTTCAATAAACAAAATGGCCGCCAACCCATATAATGACAAACATTGAAATATGCATAGCATTAGCTAAATGACATTTAGACTTTGTTTCTTAATACTATAACTGAAGAAGATAGTCCCCAACTTTCTTATTCTTATATTGATATATCATTTTATTCGGTACTTTTGATTTGTTAGTTTGTAGAAATGAAACTAATACACATAAATCAAAATAAATATAATGTATTTAATATACTAAGATCAATGTTTTAATAAAATATTTATATTATAGTGAATATGAAGATAGATTGTGAATCACTTCAGTTGATAACATGTTATATATTTTCCAGTTTCGGTATTACTTTATTTTGTGAGACTAGTTGTCTGAACCTGAAACTATCTATTCTGCTTTGTGTTTTACACAAAGTTGTCCGAAAACACTTGGTGTTTGTCCTGTGTTCTGTCACATTTGACCAATCCCTGCACATCAAGGGAATTGGAATTCTGATATCGTCTTTCCAAGAGATCAATAAGATTGTCGTTAGACTTGAGGAATTTCACTTACTCCTGCCGTATATGGGGTACATTAGATATGTAATGGGCGGTAGTGGTTTAGAAGGTCTGAGTGCAACTGTTTATGCTCTAAATGCTGTCATCCATATGATGACAGGCTATGTGTATGCTCGTGACCTCCGAGCTCATATTGTGTCATTAGCAGTCATTGTGTCAAAATTACTACAGATACCTGGATGGCTCAATAGCATAAACCTCACTCCTTTCTAGGCTAAACATAAATGTCTGCTGGATGGTCAATGTCCAACTGACTTTGTGGACATTGATGCATATGTCCAAAAGCTCACACATATTATGGATACTCAAAGTAAAATGGGTAAACTTCGGGTTGAATATTTGAAACAAGTGTCATTCATTAGGCATTTCATCCGAGCAGAGCGCACTGGGGATTGGCATGTAGTCAATGAAATGAGCCCCTTGTCCCATGCTGCTGGTCACATCGCATATGCAATATATGCCCATCGCTGGCTTGATCAGATGAAAGGGCTGATGGATATCATGTCTGCTGAGCAGTATTATGCCTTCAACAAGAGAGGTTATTTTACCACTTTTGGAGAAGGTCTAGCAAGTTGTGTAACTTGTTCCTAATCCATCTGTTCTTTAAAAGCAATACGATATGTTTCAATCAATTTTATCATTCGAAGAACAGATACATTCTGGAGTGGAAACTTCAATGACCAAACAATAGAACAAGATGTAATGCGATTGCTGAAAACCTCTGGAGGTATCGCACATGGCCGACGAATTACAGACAACACAATGAGCAAATGGGCGCATGCTATGCCCTGCTGTATCCCGATCTGTGATGCCTTGGACACTTTTACGGGTGTGCATAATGACACCTCTAACCAGCATATGTGGACCTTCATGCCAGTAGCACAGCCCGAGATAGAAAAGACTATGAAACCTTCCTCCATTGGCTGGAAGTGCATTCTCCATTCTCCTATGGAGAGCACAAGAACTCGTTAATTTGTGTAGCAAGTGGTGTCATTGCTGAGAAGTGCGTCAATGCTGATCAAGCTGTTGCTCTTGGCATAAAAAACTGCTTCGGCTGTTACTGTGCAAACGTATGCCAACTTCTAAGGATTTACTTAACCTTAAGAAACATACTCTGTGGCAGCCTAGTGTAATATTTAAAGTACGATGTGTCGCAATCGTAGAAAGATTCCTTCGTCATATGCCAAAACTCAAAAGTAGTATTAACACTTATTCTCGTGATTTGTTAATTGCAGTACCACCCACTAGAATATAAATGTTTGCATCCGGGAAATGCACAATGTACTGATTGTCGTATGATGATTTGTGCCTCTCCATGTGTGGTGGTTAAAATTCACCTTCCTCACATTCCAGTCAGAACACTGTCCTAGATTCCATCATGTATTTTGACGTTTTTATAAACTCTTTGTATCTAAATGTTACTTTAATATGTTTATCTACGACATCTTTCATTATAAACGAAATAATATCCAAATAGCAATTCCATCAAATTAAAGACAAACAACAATAAGACAAAATATTAATAGTTCTAAATATAACATAAATTTATATTATACAAATTTAATACTAATTTTTAATTTTAATTTTAATTTTAATTTCGCAGATTTATTGCTCCATGTGTCAAGGCTTGACATTTATGGGAGAAGAAAAATATTTAAAACAATGCCTTAATGTTTCCCCTTTTCGGTCCTACCATTGAAGACCCCTGGGGCGAGGTAAGAATATAATATTTTCCACTGGTTAATAAACGTCTGTATAAATAAAACTAATGAACATACATTAACTAGTCAGTATAGCGTATGCTATACTGGTAATAGTAAGCACAAAGTCAACAGTAAATTAAAAACGTGACGAAATAAGAACTTGAAACTTGAAACCTCTTCAGTTATTATTGTACTGATAAATGAATTGTTGTTGACATCAGTGGATGATCCAGAAAATTCATTGGGGGGGGGGGGACAATGACATGAGGCGGCATCTCAAGGGAACTTTGGGGGAGTTTTCAAAGGAGATCATAAATAATGAAAATTAATATATAATAAAATTATAACTGTCGCAAAATTTAGGGGGGGGGCCTCTGCCCCCCCCCCCCCCCCCCCCCCCCCCCCCCCCGATATGATAAATTATAATAAACACAGTCACAGGTTAGTACAGTAACCTGAGAGATAATAAGCACGGACTTGTCAAAAATAAATTCCTGTATTGTAGACTTGTTCCTGTGTTGTGAAATAATATGAACAAATCACTATTCACTAAAATGTTAGTAATGTTAAAAACAATAACACATACAAAAACGCTAAAAAAAACAAACAAGAAAACTAAACTAAAACAAAAAACAAACACAAAATAACAAAACAAACAAGCAAGCAAACAAACAAAGAAAACAACCACCGGTTGTTATTAACACAACTGTTAAATTGTGGGGGTAAACCAGATACTAGTCGCAAACAGTCAAAAGTAAGTCAGGTGATCACAGTCTGAAATGTATAAAACAGGACAACACCATCGACTCCTTTCCACATCACTCAAAGGTTGGTGTAAATTTCCAGACTCCTCAGGTATTCTTTGACAACTTCATAGCAATACTTATATTGTTCCTGTAAAATATGAAATATTTCTAGTGAAAAAAAAAAGATTAAGGATTAAGAATTCATTCAATTTGTATTAAGAGATAATTGTGATAGGCTCCAATAATTCTAAACAAAAATATTATTAGTAGTAATAAATTTTAATATCTTAAGGCAGATATCATTTTGTCTGGTACAATGTAGGAAATTGCATTTCAGGGCATCTAGTTTTTAAAACTGTAAGGTGGAGTATACCTCCAAAACCCTCAAGAAATTTTGCTTTGCGCCCTCCATCTTAGTCAGTTCCCCCCCCCCCCCCCCCCCCCCCCCCCCCCCCCCCCCCCCCCCCCCCCCCCCCCCCCCCCCAGCGTCTACCATGGCTCTGCAATGATACCTGAGCTGCGTTGTCTAGAAAGGCTTAAGCGATGTATGTTACATGAAATGATCACATCGGCAACCAGTCAAATTGTCTGAACGTTACCGTCGATCGCTGTCACTGAGCGCAGTGGTTTTGGAGAAGGAACTGATTTTCGTTTAACGGCAATGTATTTTTTGTATACGTTCTCTCACAGACCAGACAGTATATACGATAAGGTTTGGACATACTGCAGAGTAGCAACAAGAATAACATAATCGTTCGTCTGAGTGGTTCAAGTCTTTTGTGCAGTCGCATTTTTATTTAGGTGAATACTCTTCAGCCATGTTGCAATATGATCACACAATTAAAGCTATTTGGCGGTGATCAATTAGGCATTACTTATAACTGTGTGTTTAAGTTGTTAATGTTGACAGACAATGTACATACTTTATTAGCTGTAAACATACAGTTCATAGGCATTACGAACATTAACATGTAACACATATATCTTTAAAAGGGAAAAGTTACTTTGTATGGAAAGTGATGCAAATATTCAATATAAAATATAATAAAAATTATCAATATAACAAAGAGTGTATATAATAACGATAATGCATATGCTCCTGTACGCATTACCATGTCTCTGCTAGGTTGCCCCTAGTAAATATTTGCACAGCGTTATTAACTGTTTTACATTATCAATGGGCAATAGCTATATTAATTTAAAAGAAGATGGTCTAGTGTAATAGAATGGTTTTATGGACATGCATCTGGTGTTTCTGATCGCCCATGCGCTACTGGTAGCTCTGCATGTTATGTGAAACAGAACTAGAATCAGTGACTTTAAGACATATATAGTAACTCAAGGGCGGATGGAAAGGAGGGGACCAGGGAGACATGTCCCCGTTAAAAATTAAAAGCCCCTTTTTGAACAATTTGTTTACAATGGGTTTTTTTTTTATTAAAGTGTCCTTGCTTCTCCACGTTCCCTTTTGACTTTGGTCCCTTGACGTAAACTATTTTCTGGGTTCGTCCTTACAACTTGCGTCCTTGTAGCATGCGTGCCATTCAAAATTACTTATTGAAGATTAAAATTTTTGAATTTGAATTTGTCCCTTGATATAATTGAAAACAAAATATAAAAACTTACAAAGGTCTCGACAATCTGTGGTCGAATACACTGCAGTTCTCGAACAGTGACGAAGACGTCAATGTCTTTGTCGAGTTTTAGCTTCTCAATGATGTTTGACAAAACACAGAACAGCCCACTATATTTTGCACCGTCCCTGAAAGTGAAGGCATTGTTCGATTTCATATACAAGAGTAAAGATGGCGTATTTTGGAAATATACATTATAATACTATGTAAATAATATCGCATACAGTATAATTATAAATACCTAACTTTAGTTTATAATGGAAGAGACAATTGGTCGTTTTGTTCATTCTAAAATCTAATACCAAATATTTTCAAAAGCTAATTTTAATATATCAAAGAAGGAACATAAGAAAAACCAAACAGGAAGCGCTGCTACTGTCCCGGTCCCTAAAATTATGTAGGCTGCAACTTTAAGTTAGCAATATTAATAGATGTTTAAGGCAATAACATACGATACAAATGTCTTCTCACAATCATCTGTTCTCGTACAAGGTACTGGTATAGTGTGGCATCACCTTGATATGCAACTATCTAACCATTAAATGATACCAAGGAAACATCCCGGAGGTAATATACTATCTGACAGAAGCGCGCATCAAACAGGGCAGTGGGTGTGTTCAGTCCATTCAGATTCTTTTTAGGATTTAATATGCATGTAATTATATTTGGTTGATTTTGTTTGGTAAACAATGCATTGGTATCACCACGATCGTAATATGTAAGTTACCTACTAGTCTGGTTAACTGAATGCTTTTATTTTTAACCTCATAATGTCGTCTGCTGGTTTGTTATACCATACAAATAATATCTCTGTGAGATATATTTTCTTACATGCACTGTACTATGATTGGAGAGTTGTCAATATCATCCCGACGACGTTGTAGTTTGTCCAGAAACAGTAACAATTCATATTTATCTGAAGGGAGACCACCGTCATCAGACCAGTTATTCAACGTGAACAACTGCAATGTCTTTTTGTCCTGGAAAATGAGATAAATGAGCTTTGAAAAAAGAGAGAAGTATATTGGAGTTAAAACTATCTGGGGTTGTTTTTTTTTGTTTCGTTTTGTTTGTTTGTTTGTTTCTTGTTGTGTTTTATTTCTTTTGCGACTGTTTTTTTTGTTTTTGTTTGTTCATCTGGGTTTTTTTTGGGTTTTTTTGTTTTTGTTTTTGTTTTGTTTTTGTTTTTTGTGGGGTTGTTGTCTGCATATCAAACGTAGTTATAATATTTTCATTCACAAAAATATACATTCTACCAGAAATGTGATGTGCAAACAGATAACTGTAGATTAAAACAGAAGAGGAAAAACGTTTGGTGTATTCTAGGCCGGAAGATTACCACACTATCACAATATCAGTTTCCTGGATGATAAAAATGTACGGATATTGTCTATCAATGTATAGTGTAAGATGAAGATTTAGCGGTGTTGGTTTATACAGAAGTTGGTAATTTACCCTTTATTAAATATTTCTAGGCCCATTAGTTTGTATCTTTATGTCACTCTTACATTATAATAACAATGTTGGTAAGAGGCGATACTAGGTATTACTAGAGCAAAGGCTTCTAATATTATTCTGCGCAAGTCCGAAATGTTTATACCTGCTCAAAATGCAGCAATTTTACAGATTTTCTGACACATATTACCTTATTCGATGGTGGGAATAAATAAAATACAACACACATTTTTGTTAAATATAATTATTTTCAAATTCAAGAGCGTTTCCTGCATCTGACCTCACTTGTGTCTGTTCGGATATCGGGAAAGAGAATCTTATTTTACAAACATACACGATATGTAACTAAATCAATTGTGGTATTCTATACAGATTACCTCATTCTTGTAACTCGTCTCTTTTGTTAAAGTGAGGCTGGTCTCTGTGATTCCACCGCTAGACTTCACTGTTGATTGGTTATCAATGGTAATTGGTCCAATAGTCACGGATTCACCACGTCCGGGCCAGAATTTGGTATCCTTCTGAAATACCACCACATAAATGTTAGAGCTAGTTCACAATTTTTTTTAAAAATAATAACACAACAAGAGACCGGGTAAATTCTATGCACAGGTTGGTGTCGTACATATAGTTTAAACCTATGCCATCGACTTATATGCAATTTCAGAGGTAAATTTTGCTATATTCTGTTTAAAATAAAATTACTCTGAAATTTACATATACATTAATATTAATGTGTGGTACACTTTATATTTAACAAAAAGTTGCCTCTGCCTTGTTCAAACATACAATGTTGAATGAGTTACTTTTTTTCCTGAAATGTGAGTTTGTTGCAAATTATTTAGTGATTATTTTGTGTTATTGTTGATTCTTATTTTGTTTTCAAACAGCAGGCTTGATGTTAGAACTATTAAGAATACACAATGCACTGCATAACTGCTTGGCAGTTCCACTGGTTTATAAAGCTTGATACACATTATTCGTGGGGTTTTTTGTGTGGTGGGGTGATTTGTGATGATTGGGATTTTGTCAGTATAATGTGGAACTTTAGTGGCATTGGCTAGCCAAAATGTTATATTGGGTAGTACTCACACTGGAAAAGCCAACCACACTGTATATGACTCGTGTTATCGATCGACAGGAACATATAAAATATGGTGATTAGACAAAGAGGTGTGATTGTATTAGATCATGACCAATGTCTGTTAATAAGATACAACGCCCACCTGTGTTGTTTTGTCACCAGTTAAAGACACAATGGTGTGAGAGTTCTGCTCGTAAACCATTCTCCAGAAATCTATCACCGTGTGCTCCAGAGGCAGCTGTGTGACCACGAAACTAGTCTTGTACGAGGAACTCTGGAATGAATCCAGTCTCATGATTTAATCTTCTCATAACACTATCTGGGCATTTTGCTACCATTCAATGTCAATGTTTAATAGTCATCTACATGTCATATGCATAAGGTAAAGTGTCAAATAATTGTCTACTTAATGTGACATTCTGATGTAAGTTTGATGATGATAAAACACCTGCACTTGGTCGGGACCACACACACACACACACACACACACACACACTCACACACAAACAACACACACACACACACACACACACACACACACACATATATATATATATATATATATATATATATATATATATATATATATATATGTATATATATATATATATTAGATATATATTTATAGATATATATATATATATACATATATATAAATATACATATATATACATATATATAGATAGATATACAACACAAACTAACCTAAAATGTGCTAACTTCCTCGACGTCACACTAAACTTACATACAGTAAAAAAGACAAACCTTACAGAAAACCCAACAACGACCCGGTGTACATAAATATACACTCATACCACCCACCCAGCATTATAAAACAGATACCCGCATCAATCAGCAAGCGAATTTCAATGCTATCATCCAACGAAGAAGATTTCACGGAAGCCGCACCCACGTACGACAAAGCACTAAATTAAAGCAACTACACAGAACGTATACTATACACACAAACAGGAATCCACACAACAAAAAACAAAAAAAGAAAGAACAGAAGCAGGAAAAGCATATGGTTCAACCCACCATACAACAAAGCTGTGAAAACAAACATCGGACAATTATTCATAAAATTAATATCCAAACATTTCCCCTCCACACACAAATACCACAAAATATTCAACAAAAATAACGTCAAAATCAGCTACAGTTGCATGAAAAACATCGGCACATTAATAAAAAAAACCCCTCTAAAATCATTAAAGATCCAATCAACGTAACACCAAAAGAAAACTGCAACTGCAGAAATAAAGAAAACTGCCCACTCAACGGACAATGCCAAGCAAGTTCGATAGTATACAAAGCGAGCGTAACAACTGGCGCAACATCAAAAACATACATCGGTCTATCTGGCGGTAATTTCAAACAACGATATAAGAATCACACGAAATCGTTCAAACACGAAAAATACTCGAAAGAAACCGAGCTATCAAAACATGTCTGGGAACTAAAAAAACAGCGAATAAATTATGAAATAAGCTGGCAAATTATCAAACAATCGAACACGCACAAACGAAACTCCGGCCAATGCAATATGTGCATTGAGGAAAAGCTCGCCATCCTACAAACAAAAGACAAAAATAACCTCAACAAAAGGACTGAGCTCATTTCAAAATGCCGTCACACCAGCAAGCTTAAACCACGCAACCGCAGTACATAAAAACCCTGCAATCTATTCACCAGTGTCAGCTATCTGAAGATCGTCGAAGGGCGTGACACGCTGAGTAATAGCGTAAGATTAAAGTGCAATATATATATATATTTATTACATGCTCTACTCTCTTTTAAAGTATTGAGCACCTTTCAAGCCTTTAACGATAACCACCAGTATTCTAGTACCGCTCCTTATAATAATAGTCGAGCACTCTTTTCAATATTGGCAAGAAACCACATGGACCACATCAGCTTGGACTATTCAACTAAAAATATTCCAATATCGACACGAAATGAATACTTGAAGAACCTTCTCGAGAAGGTAGAAAGTGTGATTAAACGAATTCGATGGAAAGCTTACTTCTTTGACAGACATGACGAGAACGAAGAAGATGACACACATGACCAAGAAGGATACGGAAAGTTCGGTTTAAGGTCAAGAAAAACACCACCACAAAGTGAAGACATAATCCCATTCGAAAAAGACATGTTTGAAATGATAGAAAACGTCCAATTCCAATTCCAATTTCTAGTTTATTCAGCGATGAAGACGGACGTCAGCCCTTACTCTCTCGATCTGCGCCCCCCCCCCCCCCACCTGGGGGGACTTCTGAAGTCATACGGAATGCTATTAGAGTACCGGGTATCGTACACCGGGTCACGGGCTTCCGTGACCTTGGTGTACGGAGACCCACCAACTCCGAAGAAAGGAAGGATAAGGAAGAGGAAACGCGCGCCAGGGAAGGAACGGGGGGGGGGGGGGGCAAAGCCAGCGGCTAAACCGCTGGTGGCGGCTCCTTCTGTTAAGCCACCCCAAGCCCAGCCTGCGACCGAGCGGAAGAAGACGGACAAGCTCCAGTTAGATACCACACGGCCGACTACGCCACCGCCAGCACCGTTCGAACCGATGTTCCCGGAGTTGGTGGCTAGGCGCCCCATTCGCCTATCTTCTTCTGCTCCGGAGCTAGACCGTGCTGCCAAGGAGGAACACGCCCGGAGTCCGGCCCAACAGACCGTTGGAAAGAGGAAAGCCGAGACCACTGCGACCATCAGCAGATACCCACCTCAACAACCGCCGCCGCCCCCCAAAGGGGCGGAACCAGTGGAAGGCACTCAAGCCTGGACGCTCCACGGCCACCTGGACAGGCGCTACGGCAGATGTTACAGGATTGGCATCACGAATCAGGGCACATTTATTTGTCCCCCAAACTCCCAGGGATTTCGGCAGATCCCCGACGGCGATGGACAGCACGAAAGCCACGTCATCAGCTTGAACGATGGAATCGAGTGTTTGTTGGTGACATACCGCAAGGGACTACTCTGCAACCAGGCTCTGCTGCTCACCGAGATGGATAACGTTTCAATCCATCGCATCCTGAAGAAGATCTTCGGAGGTGAGCAGTACCCTAAGGCTGCCAAGGCCTTAGGGACACCGGAGTTCCATCAGTTCCTGCCCAAAGTCTGGCTGTCCTCGCCGTAGACACCAACCTCCCACCAACCTCCTAACAACCTTTGCCTCCGTGAGTACCAACCTTTTTTATTGGGCTAGTTAGACTTTAAACGCTTTCGATCGAGTTCAAAATTCTTATGTTTATTTTTTTATAAGTAGTCTAACGCATTTTATTTCGGCGCCCGTTCAATTGCTCAAAATCACCTTAAAAACCTTTTGGCTGAGCAGTCTTAACTATTTTGGGTCAAATTTTAGAGTCCAGACATGTTTTTGGATGCAGTTACTCTTTGTAGACTTAGGTATTTGTCAGGCTTCACCGAGGAATCGAAATTCAGCCTATCAGAACACGGCTCCCACTCGGTGTTACTTCAAGTTTGCAAAGTGTCTGCTATTTGGTCCGCGCTCGCGTTGACTTTACTAAATGGCTTTTTTCCAAATTCCGCCCACCTCAAACTTAACCCCCCCCCCCCCCCACTCCTGCTCCGGAGTTAGTCACTGGCGAAGTCAGAGGCTAAATCCGTGGTGGATGTGGGCACGTAAATATAGTTGCCCATAGCCCATAGCTATCTGAAGATCGTCGAAGGGCGTGAAACTCTGAGTAATAGCATAAGACCAAAGTGCAATATATATAATCTGCATTAGCCTACTGAACGTTCTACCCCCTCTATATGAACATGCATCTCTCCCTGTCTCACCCAATAGCCGATGTATTTTTCATGCTGGGGTGTCGTTAAACATTCATTCATTCATTCATTCACTCTCCCTGTCTCTTTGGCCATATGTATGCGAGCGTGCGTGTATGACTTTGTTTGAAACCATGTCTCTGTAACTAGGAGATATGTTTACATGGATACATATTGTATTGTTTCGTTCCTAGGTCATACAATATAATTATACATCCCTTGATCTACTATTGCTGGCAATAAAACAAATGTGTAACCCAAATAATACCGACCATAATATATCGCGTCAGTCATAATATATACTCACCGGAAAAGTTACGGCGTTGATGTAATCATTTGTTCCTGGGACTGGGGTACACAGGTAGAGTCGATTATAAGAAACTGCAAAATATTAATAATATGCATACATCCGCTTATAGGATATGCGTCTTTCAAACTGAATTTTGAAATAATTAAAGTTGAATTATTTCGATGGGTTTCATGTTGAGTGACTGCAGATTGATAATAAAAAACGTGCTAGTGAAAAATGATATTTTAAAGCTTCATATTATGCATCAAAATGGCATGACCCTTTAAGTGTATCTTAGTTTATAAATCATTAACACCAGGTAACACGTGTTACACTACCAGGGTACAACATTAAGTGGAAAACAGCAAAGGATTTGCTTATATTCATTTCGCCATATACATGCTATCACGCACCACGTCCGTTAATGTATCAGTCCTTGGTCATTGGTTGGGGACATACTATAGCAAGTGAGCACGCAATCATTAAGCTACATGTCACACCGAAATAAAAATACAGGTGCATGTTCCCAAAGTATTACCTGGTACAACGGACAGGCGGCGGTTTTTCAGTTTGTTTTCAAGTTTCATAGCTGTGTCGACGTCTGTCTGGGAAACTGGCTTTTTCAGACGTTGGAGATTCTGTTTAATAATAATAATAATAATAATAATAATAATAATAATAATAATAATAATAATAATAATAAATAGCAATAATAACAAATTTAAATGGAATCGCATAAGCATGTGTTTTAACTATACCTCTAGAGCACATTGATTAAATTATCATGAGCTATTTGATGTCAAATATTTCCTAATTCTGACACGATTGTTTTAAAGGAAAAAAGTCACATTTTTCCATTAACAGAAATGGTTATTTTATATGCAGAAGGGATAACACATGACATAAAGTTCGTTATATATCAGTCGCTGGACATTGCTTAGGATCAATGAG
>NC_054699.1:13437923-13515423 GCF_016097555.1 Gigantopelta aegis | reverse complement strand
AGTGATTTAAAATGTGTTGCCTTTTTTCATCTAAGATTGGACCTTTAAATAAAAACCAAACAATAAAAGGGCAACAATGCTGAAACAATATCAAAAAGCTAAACAAACGGCATGCAATTATTGTAGAACATATTACGCACACACAATTCGCAAAACAATAAAAACACATTTAAAAATAAAATAAATGCTAATATGTAAGGTGATATTTTTTTTTGACATAACGAAAGCATAGCGGATGCGAAAATAAATGTCTGAAAACAATTAAATACTTATCAAATGAATCCAAATTATGTACCCGTCATGCTTCTTATGTAATACTTATTTAAATCCATTTATTTCTATACACGATATTAATGCTGTATCATGATACAATATATAACCAATTTTCTTAGAAATTCAGCGGGTACTCTTCAACAGTGATTTAAACTGCATGCATTTATTTTTCGTGCATGTAAGAATGGACATTTAAATTAATAACAAACAAGAAAGAGGCAACAATTCTGAACAAATTTAGTCATTGTAATTAAATAATACATTTTGTTTCAATTCACACTTTATTTACACGGCGCATTTTAATCAGTCAACCCCTGCACGTGCTGTAACCTTGCCGTGGTGCAGGGGTGCAACATTCTCTTTAAGAATGGCCAATACAGCACAATTGGCACCTTGTTGGCCGTGAGGTGCATCCCATAATGCTGGATGATGGGATCCTGGTGGTTGAGTTGGGGACATATCTGCGGGTATGTTTTCTGACAACACACCACTTTGGCCTGGAGTTCAGCCAGAAGGGGGGGGGGGGGGGGGGGGTCAGGGAGGCCCGACTTGATCAATCGGCAGGTCATGCCAAGCTCTAGGGCAAACAACTTTTGTTTTGTTTATATAGTCAAGAAAAAACATTGTTTAATATACCTTTTGTATTTTGTTTTTGCTCTTGGGCGGTGGCTAGGGTCATTTGGATGATTTATTATTTATTTATTACCCAATTATATCACCCATGTATGCCTGTCATGGCTGCCTGTTGGCTATCCGCTGCACCATGTCCCCTTGTTGGATTCTGTGGTGGGTGGGGCCATGGTTGATGAACTGTATACACCTAATTATGGGTAAAAATAAATCGATACCTTCATATGGGACCCTGAAAAGGGTCCACACCGAGGTTTCGGATTCTTCTTTATCTGATGAAGAATCCATGAGCGTTCATCAGATCAACGCTAAGAAGTCTAAAGTGTTTTCTTTTAGCAACTGGCCGAGGTTTCTTGTCATCAGTTCGTCTGATGATGGGGCCTTGAAAAAAGTATCACCTTTTGCTATCCAGAAGGGTCTCCTTGGCTTAGCCGGGGAACAAAAACTGTTAAGAAACTGAGAAATGGGTCACTATTGGTAGAGTGTTTGACAGAGAAACATTATAAATGTTTTCTTAAGTCGACCTTGCTCTGCAATATACAAATCACTGTGTCGCCACATGCATCTCGTAATTCATCTAAGGGAGCCATCCGATGTCGTGATCTGGAGGGTGTTAGTGATGATGAAATTTTGCTAAATTTATCATCACAATATGTTACTGCAGTCTAGAGGATAAAGGTTCGAAGGAACAATGATATGGTTCCTACGAATACATTTATCTTGTAATTTAGTACATCCACTCTTCCACAATCGATTAAGGCTGGATACCTCAATGTCCCCGTTGAGCCCTTTGATCCGAATCCCCTTCGCTGTTTCAAGTGCCAGAAATATCGTCTTGGCCAGATTGCCTGTCGAGGTAAACTTACATGTGCTCGTTGTGGTCAGTTTGACCACGACAGCAAAACATGTCAACATGACCTTCTGTGTATAACGAGAGACTACTTCGCTTACTCGCGAGAGTGTCCAAGGTGGACAATGGAAAAGAGAGTTCAAAAGGTTAAAGTTGAGACATGTTTAACCTTTGCTGATGCCAGCAAACTGGTGGAGATTGCACAACCTGCCACAGCAGCAAAATCATATGCTGCTGCAGTGAAGGTTTCCACCAGAAGTATATCCGTCAATACTGATTTGACATGGCCATACAATGAGGTTACGTTTAGAAAGCTCTCTGATATAGAGAAAACACTTAAGCAACCTGCGAAGGCTGTTCCACAGCAGAATGAAGTGACACAGAAAAAGAAAAATGTTTCTGTTTCAACTTCTACCACTGTGACCCAGGTATCTCTGGATTCTCAGAATCCACCAGACACGCCGAGTGCTGGGGCACCGGTTTCCAGTCTCCCAGGGAAAGATACCAAGAAACAAAATAAGGATTGTTGTTGGGGACGACTTAAAAAATCAGAGAACAAGTTGATTCCAACAAACAATCTTTATGATGTTTTGTCTGATATAGATGACCATATGGATGTTTCCATTGATCATCATCTAGAACCTCAGAAATCAAACAAGCCAAAGAGAACTCCCGTACTTTCCACTGATGACCAATTCAGTCATACAGTGGCACTGTCGTGGGCTTAGGCCCAAGTTTGATTAATTAAGTATTTTAATTCAAAAACATAATCCTCTTGCAGTGTGTCTTCAGGAAACGTTCTTGAAGGACACTGATCATAATACAATTAGAGGATTTAATCTCTATCATAAGTTTCAAGAAACTGAAAATAGAGCATCTGGGAGTGTTTCCATTCTTGTCAATGAAAACATTCCTCAGAGTTCAGTAACATTAAGTACCAATTTACAAGCTGTGGCTGTAAAGGTTACAGCTCATAAAACTATTACTCTGTGTTCAGTTTACTTGCCACCTCGTAATCATTTTAATTTTAATGCTAGGGATCTTCAAGGTCTTCTTGACCCGCTCCCTACTCTCTTCATTGTTATGGGAGATTTTAATGGTCACCACACTTTGTGGGGATGCGAGGATGTAAATATTTGAGGAAAACAATTGGAAGACTTAATTCTAAAAAATGACTTCCTTTTAATTAATCACAAAAGTCATACATATTTTCAGATTTAACCCACATTTTCCCTTCACTTTGTCTTGATTTCTCCTGGAAAGTTGGTTCAGACCCTTGTAGTAGTGACCACTTTCCCATTATTTTGGAGAATCATGGACCTCCATCACTTGAAAGGTTTCAAAGGTGGAAGTTGGGGAAGACAAATTGGGTTCAGTTTCAGCATCTGTGCAGCACTCGACTGCAACAATGTGTCATCACTGATGCTGATGATCCCGTGTCTTTGTTCACTTCCATCTTGAAGGAAATTGCAGATGAAACTATACCTAAGACTTCGGCAGTGCCAAAGCGTTTCAATAAACCATGGTTTAATGATACGTGCAAAGATGCATTCAAAGAGTGAAACAGGTTACTTGAGAGGTTCAAACGTGAACCTACTGGGGATAACCTGGATGCATTTCGTATTGCTAGGGCTAAGGCTCGAAAAGAGATTAGACAGAGTAAGAAATCAGCTTGGAGAACTTTTGTCTCCAAGTTGAATTCACAATCATCCATAAAATCTGTCTGGAATAGGATCCGTAAAATCAAAGGTAAAGAATCCAGTAATACAGTTCATCATTTGTCTGTCAATGATACGGATGTGACGTCTCATCGTAACATTGCCAATGCAATGGCAGACAACTTTTCTCATAATTCATCTTCTGCTTTCAGTACAGATGCTTTTACATCCGTCAGAACTGAAGCTGAAAAGCAGTCCATTAATTTTGCATCTGAAAATGCTGAAGTGTACAACAGGCGTTTCTCTATGGAAGAATTGCAGGATGCTATTCGTAGAGCCCATGATACTTCAGTAGGACCAAATGAAATTCATTATCAGTTATTAAAACATTTACCTGAATCATCTTTGATGGCTCTATTGAATAATTTTAATAACACCTGGATTTCTGAAGACTTACCTTCTGATTGGAGGAAAGCTATTATCATTCCTATTCCCAAGCCTGGTAAGAATCCAATCAATCCAACTAGCTATCGCCCTATCGCTTTGACAAGTTGAATTTGTAAAACCATGGAACAAATGATCAATCGTAGACTTGTCTGGTATCTTGAATCCCACAAATTGCTTACTAACGTCCAGTGTGGGTTCAGATCTAGACGTAGCAAGGTTGATCATCTTGTTCGATTTGAAACGTTTTGTAGGGAGGCTTTCATCCATAACCAGCACTTGGTTTCAGTGGGGTGTTTTTTTTTATTTGGAGAAAGCTTATGATACCACGTGGAAGTATGACATTTTAAACGACCTCCATGACATGGGCCTTAGAGGTCGACTTCCTGTTTTTATATCTCAATTTTTAAGAGATAGATCTTTCAAAGTCCGGGTGGGGTCGACTTTGTCCGACATTTACCCACATGAGATGGGTGTACCTCAAGGTAGTATCCTGTCTGTAACTTTATTTTCTGTGAAAATTAACAGCATCACCCAGTGTTTAACACCTGGTGTGGATTGCTTGTTATATGTCGATGATTTTCAGATTTGCTATAGATCGTCCAATATGAGTATCATTGAACGTAAGTTGCAGCTTTGTTTGAATAAACTTCATCAATGGGCAACTGACAATGGTTTTAGATTCTCAAAGGCAAAAACGGTTTGTATGCATATCTGCCAGAAAAGAGGTCTCCACTTAGATCCACAGTTGTGTTTGGACAAAAATCCAATTCCAGTTGTCGAGGAGACTAAATTTCTGGGGGTTATGTTTGACAGGAAGCTATCTTTTGTGCCCCATCTTAAATATGTTAAAAAGAAGGCCTTAAAAGCTCTTAATATTTTAAAGGTTATTGGTAATACGGAATGGGGAGCAGAACGAAAGGTTCTGCTCCGTCTGTATAGATCTCTTTTGAGGTCTAAACTTGATTATGAATGCATTGTGTATGGGTCGGCACGCAAGTCGTACTTGCAGATGCTAGATCCTATACACAATCAGGGACTTAGGCTTTGTCTTGGTGCATTTAGAACATCTCCTGTAGAGAGCGTGTACGTTGATGGACACAAACCTTGTTTGGGTGCTAGACGTGCCAAGCTTTCTCTGCAGTATGCTGCCAAGATTAAATCTTTACCAAAACATCAAACACATGATGCGGTGTTTGATAACAAATATATGAAGTTGTTTGATGCAAGGCTAATTGCTATTCGTACATTTGGTCTTCACATTAAGCGCTTTTTGTCGCTATCCAACATTGATTTAACTGACACTTTGGAAACTCCTTCATATTGTGTTTTACCACCTTGGTGTATTACAGCACCTAAAATTGTGTTTGATCTGGTGCATCTGAAGAAAGATCGTACAGATGTTGTTGTATAAAAACAGTTTTTCATGGAAATTCAAGACACGTACCGTGATTATATTCCTGTGTATACAGACGGATCACGGGATGGGAATTATGTGGTTTGTGCACTATCATTTCCATGTGACTGCCTGATTCGGCATCAATCTTTAGTGCTGAAGTTTGGGCAGTCATTAAAGCCTTAGACGAAATTAAACATTCAATAGCATCCAAATTTATTATTTTTACTGACTCACTTTCGTGTCTCCAAGCTTTGCGCACTATGAAGCTGGCCCATCCCTTAATTGGGATGGTGATACGAAAGTGTGTCTTTTTATCTATTGCCAATACAGATGTTGTCTGTTGTTGGGTGCCTAGCCATGTTGGCATCAGGTGTAATGAAAAGTCAGATTTTGCTGCCAAGTCTGCTTTGGATTTGCCTCATGCCAGGGTTAGTGTACCTTATACTGATTTTAAACTTAATATCAACCAATTTATCTGTTCGACTTGGCAACGTGATTGGGACGGTGAGGTTGCGAACAAGCTTCATGCTATCAAGCCAGTCTTGGGAGAGTGGCAGTCCTCCTAAAGACAGTGCAGGAAGGATGAAATATTATTGTGTCGTTTCCGCATCGGTCATACTCACTTGACCCATTCATTTATCTGAAAGAAAAATCCTCCACCTTAGTGTGAGCACTGTCAGTGTCCTCAGACTGTGCGACACATTTTGTTGAAGTGTAAGCAGTTGTCAGCAACTCGAAAATATTTATTTGGACACAGAAATGTGATGGAATCATTTCGATTCCATCCAGAACTTTTATTGCAGTTTTTACGCGATGTTTGTTATCATGTCAGTCGGATGGTGAATATAAAATATCCCTTACTACTAATGGAAACTGTAACCGGTTTCCTTTCTAAGTCTTTCAAAATTACCAAATGCTTGGCATCCAATGGCCCATTATTAATATATAAATGTGCTCTAGCGGTTTCGTTTAGCAAATCAAACTTCTTCTCATGTCATTAAACGTATTTTTCGCATTGTCGTTAAAAACGTTTTGTTATTTCTAAAACAAAATTATTGGAAACGATAAAATATAAAATTCCAAATATAATAATACTTATATACTTCATTGTCGTTGCAGGGACTATTCTGAGTTGGTAGCCATTTACAAAACAGTTTTCGACAAATAAAATGCATTTACATTATTAGACAATTTACTTACACATTACTGGCTAAAATATGAATATGTATATAACCATTACATTACTTTATGGACTTCGTAATGTTTTGTAATATCTCAATATCGATTTTGGTGTAAAATAATTTTGTACGTACACTTTTTTCTCCAATTGTTAAACGAAATTTGAAATAGTATGGCTATACCTGAGTCTTCCGGACTACTAGCAATATTGTATAATGCTCAGAAATGTTAATTCTCCCTTTTATGTATAACAGTTTATTTCCATGTTTAACCTTGTCATAATACACTGTAGCCAGTACATGTATAACGAGACATAAATACGAAAATACTCAACTGGACAACGGGATCTGTCCACAAGGCCCAGTCGATATTTCCATTGCTACACAAACACGCACACACATTCATATTCATGCATACATGCATACACATACTTTACTAATATTATATTAGATGGCGCGAAAATTATAACATGTTAATACTTACGTCTATGTAATTAGCATTAATGTAATCCGATTTTACTGCTTCCGTCACCTTCAGTTTCACAAGCGAATGATCATCTGCAATTAATATGTCAACTCCAAGAGGCGTTTTAACAGAAAGAAGAAAGGAAAGAAGGTAGGAAAAAGAGAACACAGAAACAGAGACGGAGAAACTCCACAAAACGAACATACTCACACCCACACCCGCAGGCTCCCCCAGCCATGTCACACACACACACACACACACACACACACACACACACACGCACGCACGCACGCACGCGCACACACACGCATGCCTGGCAAATCCTTTTATAACATCCATGTACAAGTCCTTATTGAAACCATGATAGAATTATTATTTTGTTGAGGAATGTTGACAAGTTGTATTGCTTATGAAACAGGAATTAGTTATTAGTTTAGTTGTTTAATTAAAGGGGCATTCCTGAGTTTGCTGCAATTTTTAAGATGTTATCAACTAATAAAATGTTTCTACGATTAAATTTACATATTAAATATCGTTTACCGTTTCGAATGATTCTTACTATACTATTTTAATTTCTTCGTAGTCGAGCAATTTCAATTGCTACTTGCATCTTTTTTACTTTCATATTTTTTTCGTAAATCTGGTTTCACTGCAGAGCATCTCTGCTTATCGCTTCCCTCTTGTATTTGTAATGTTTTAATTGTAAAAGTGCGCCCTGTTTGTGATTATGTTGTGTAATAAAATAAATGTTAAATGTACATCCTTGTTCTTATTTTATGAAAGCCTGTTTATTCAGAACCTACATCAAAAGAACCTGGGAAACAGGCGATATTCAAACGAAATATATACAATTATCAACTTTGGCGAAATCGCATGTTACACGTGTACATGTTACAAGAACTATTTTATTCTCATCAACAACAGAGGTCACCGTCAGTGCATCTGAGCAAAATCAATGTTATCTTGTGCGCAAATGTCATTTTCTGCAATGATTCAAAACGACACTGACATCAAACTAATAACAACGCAACACAATTTGGAATTACAATTGGTTTGTTCCCTGGGATGGATACTCTGACAGGACATAGGAAGGACGATGTTGTAAATACCGGAATGGAGATATTGTGCCTTCACCGTGCATCTCTTTCATTCATTTGTTTATAATGTCCTAACAAAATTACTGTCTTTGTGATACGTGTTTGTTGCATTTTACAAATAAAGGCAGAAGCAAAGAAACAACACAATATAATCAGGATAAAATGAGACATATGCATGTTGCTTCCTTATAAATAAAACATAATATTTAAAGTGTCAATTGACAGGATTCAAACCTACTGCACTGATAAAATAAAACATAAGCTACACTGTTACATATTGGCAGTGTTGTGGTGGTTGAGTGGAGAAATTGAGTTACTTACACGGGAAAGTGGATCGATATCTGTTTTTCTTTCTGTTGATGGGATACTTCCCAATTTCGTGGGGGACTTGTAAACCATAAGGAAGCAGCTGAAAAAATAATTACATTATGTCTACAACGTGATAATTGCAATAACTTATCTACAATAAACACAGCAAGTTTGTTATACTATAATCCAACGAACCCCACGTTTTAATAATAATAATAATAATAATAATAATAATAATGGTGATAATAATAATAATAATAATAATAATCTTCATCTGGTTCAGAAATAATCCACAAACAGTGGCAACGTGTGGTTTTTAATAATATATCACACCATATTAATGTTATTGCATGTATAACCCTTTTATAGTTGAACAGTGAACACTTATTAAGTACAATGACTCAATTATACCAACCCCCCCCCCCTCAAAAAACAAAAAACAAAATAATAATAATAATAATAATTAAAAAAAACACATGAAAAAACCCCACACAAAACAAACAAATAACCACTGAACAAAACCAAACACAAGAAAAAAAAGACATAGCAACGACATGACTATGAATCAAACTCACATCAAACTCCTCTTTGAAGTTCTTTTCTGTCTTATCCTGTATATAGGAATGCAGTCTGTCTATCGGTGTTTCACTTTCAGTGTAGTTAACATATACATTGTCTGTCGCAAGTGCTGACTGACGAGGCTGACTTAGTTCATCATGGTCATCATCAACTTCAACTTCACTATTTGTATTCGAAATAGTCTCTCCTAGTCTCGCACTGGTGGCTAACAAACGAGATGAAGTCTCGCATTACCTTTCCATTGTCAAATTTAACTCTTTCTCTCTACACCTATATCTCTATGTTTATGTGTGTATCTATCTGCATATATATTTTTCTTACACACCCGTTGGTGAGAACATCATGTGTTATTTTTGATAACACATAGTTGGCTACACATGTGCCTGTGTTAACTATTTCAAGACATATGACTGGTTGTTCCTAGGTGATCACCAGGTCACCAATGAAAAAGCAATAAAAACCGCGATGGAAATCGATTATACTGTGACGTGTAGTTAACCTGAAAATCATGTGTCTGTGACGCATGAGTCAGCTACAAGTGCAACGGGTGTAAATAACCTTTAGTTGAAAAAGATGCTAAAAGTTGCTTAAAACCCGGTTTTTGTGAATATGTAAGAAACAGAATAATACATTTGTGTCCGTTAGATACCATTTATCTCACAACTCGTTGTTTAATAACATAGCAAACTCGTTAGATACATTTTAGAATAACTCGTTGTGAGATAAATTGTACGTAAGGCCATTCAAGTATTATTTTCTATGTACCTATTTCTATCTCACGTACTCTACTACCGTGGGTTTGTGGGATCAGGGTGGATTTTTTTTCAGAGGCTGGTCTGAAGATCATTAGCTTTCAGTAATCTAAGAGTGGTTTTCCAGCAAACATAAACAAATATATTTTGTTTCCAGAAAGCAATGCCATGGAAGAAAACCGTATATGAAATGTACTTAAAATAAACACTAGCCGAGTGTTTATTGTTATATTATTCTCGTCCTATTTAACAATGTTTTGAAAAATCGTGTTAGATATTCGTTTAACATAGTTTGTAATATATCAGTATAATTATAAATATAGCTGATGGACATTTAGGTCCTGGTACCTACTGACGTAGCCACGATTTTAGATTGGGGGAGGAGTAACCCACTATTGGGGACGGGGAAACGCACACTATGTATGTATGAATGTATGTATGTATTGATGTATGTATGCATGTATGTATACATGTATGTATGTATGTATGTATGTATGTATGTATCCATGCATGTATGGTTTTATATACAAAACATAATAATACAGTAAAAAAACGTTTGATTGGGGGCATGGTCCAAGTGCCACACCCCTACGCCACTGCTGGTGTCTTATCGGTTATGTTACTAATAATATATTTAGTATGATAATGGTTTATTGGACAATTATTAATTTGGGAAACTATGATACACGTAATAGTAGATATGCTTACGTATCTTGCCTTCCTTAGGTTTTGGTGTCAAAGCTTCCTCACGAACGTAGACATCTTTGTCTCGTCCGCCTGCATGTTTGCGTCTATAAAAACAAAAAAATAATAAAACGAAATTTAAAAAGTTAATAAATAACAGAGAAAAATCTTCGTATTCCTATATGACCTGATGTCTTTTGAAATAAAAAGAAACCAAAATCAAACACAAGTTCTAAATATGTACAATAGTTTGGGTTTTATCTATCTATCTAGATATTGATCTAAATATCTATCTATCTATTTGTCTATGTCTGTCTATCTGTCTGTTTTTTCTTTATTTTTCATATTACTGGTATTTATTATATGTTTGTGCAATAAAGTGTTCGATTTTAACCGATTTTCTTTTTCCAAATAAAGCTATCTCGATTTGTGGGTCTAATTATCACACCAAGAACAACGTTAGTATTACTTGTTTAAAAACAATTTATTGACTAGTTAATTTATAACCAGTATAGTGCTATCTCTTACCTTCTCCAAAAGAGCACAACCAGTGCTGTGGCTGTAACAATGAACACTACAGCTACAGTGGCACCGACAGCAGCACCAACAACAGTTCCGTCGTCACTCGATGCAACTAAAAACAAACATCACTTGTAACAACCTACCCATTTGCAACACCCCCCAACACATTTTTTGTTCTTCTTTTGCGTGTGTTTTGAACTGTAATGATCATTGTAATAATCACTGTTGTATTCAATTTTCGGCATTTGTTTTGTTATTGTTGTTGTTTGTCAGCTATGTGTATGAAAAAATTACTTGAAGTTCGAAAGTAAGTATATAATAAATTATTGATTATTAACGCAGCGTTATCTCATATTATTGATGAGACATTTCGAAATGTCTTGGAGAATGGCTTGGTAAACTGCGTTTGAAACTATTCAAGAGCTACAAGATCTACAAGACTGACTGGCGAGATGCAGGGATCGCGCAGTCTTCTTTCTGATTCACCCCAAGTGTGTCATACCGTAAATAAACCAGGCAAATACAATGGTTGGCCCATTCTGTTAACATGTAGCAGCCTCAGAAAATCCAAAACGCTGGGCGCAATAGAGAGGGACCTTTCAGAGGGGTCATCCCAACTCATTTCAATCAGCTTATCTCAGTAATCTAGAACACATTGTCAAAATTAGTCCTTTAACACATTTGTAATACATGTTTAAAAATTGCATCTACTACTGGAACAATATTACCAGTAATTAGTAGCGAATGGCTAGATTAATACGTTTTAATATCTCCAAATGCCCAAAGATTACACGATGTCATCCTAGATATCTGTAAAATATATTCTCTATATATGTATCGGATGGTTTCAAAATTGTATCCCTCTTTACAGATTAATATCTCAGAAAATACTTATTGCAAGATAATAAATTAAATGTCATTACAGATTACTCCGAGATTTTCCTAAATGGTGTTCAGCGGGCGTGATAAAGATACCAGTGAAGTTTGTTTTACTAAAACAAATGGCGAGCAATTTAAGGAATATTCTAGAAAACATTGGGATACTAGTTTTGTAAGCTATCTTATCAAGAAGAGTATAAGACACTGAAATAAGAAGAGACTGAGGTCAGTGGGTTGAACATTTTGTTTTTGTTACATGTTATTAAGTTGCATTATGGTTTATAAGAAAGGGAAAAGAGTGCATTAATAATTGGCTTTAACAATGCACGCCTTATGAATACAGTAATTAATATGTATGTTTTGGTGGTGTCGTTAAACAGAACATAATTTTAGACTTTAATAATATACATACATAATATACTAACCTGATTGGGACATACGTATAAAGAGGCAGTGCAATGATAAAACAAGGCAAGTTTGACGTAACATAACGATCTTAATTCAATAAAAAAAACGCACACACACACACAAAGGCAATAAACACAAAAGAACCAAAACAAAACAATACAAAAAAATAACCAATATAAAAACAAACTACCGCACACACACACACACACAAACTAGTCCTATAATTTTCTTCTTTGCACACAAAATGCTGCGTCTGCCACTCAGATAAAGAACTGTACACGCATTCCTCTGTATTGCACACGCAAGACAATACTACCTTCTAGTTCATAATTGTGGCTGATATCCCTTTTGAAAATTCAAACAGTGGGTTTGATACCCGTATTTCTTGTCTTTCAGTGGCCACACATCTTACAAGACGTACCCCCAAATCCGGCACTGCATGGTGGAAAGTAATGCGAAAAACATATTGTACATACTATTTTCCTGACATGTTTATGTTCAAGTTTTTACCACACACTTCTTCCAACGATGCTGTACATTACGTGTATCCATTTGTCTATGAAGAATTTGTTCCTGTAATTTGAAAAACTACACAATTCGGAAGGGCGAGATATACCCCAGTGGTAAAGTGTCTACCTGATGGGCGGTCAGTTTGAAATCGATCCCCGTTGGCAGGCCCAGTGGGCTATTTCTCTATCCAGACCGTTGTATGTGCTATTATGTCTGTGGAATGGTGCATATAAACGATTACTGGCCATTAATGGAAAAATGTAGCGTGTTTCATCTCAAAAGAAAATAGGTTAAATTACCAAATGTTTGACATCCAATAGAAGATGATTTATAAATCAATGTGCCCTAGTGGTGCCGTTAACCAAAGCAGCATTAACTTTAACTTTAAACAATTCGAAAATGACATCTTCTGTAGTGCCAGCCTGTTAACTCCTTGTTGTCAGGTTAAAATATATATGGAAGTCAGAAGGCGCTAGACAGGGAATAGAGAATAGGGCGGGCAATCACTTAGCTGGAAGTCACAGTCATACAGGTGCACTGCCATGGTAGAACAGCACACCTTTGGTGATACATACGTCATTGACAACACATTCGTCAAGATAATCTGAAGACTGCCATGCGAGATGCTTACTTCTCACTGGCTCTGTACCGAATGGTTAGCCGTTGGGTTTGGAATAATCATGTTATGCACATTATGCCTTCCTAGTTAGGCTGGACACCTTTTATTCACCCCTCGTATACAGTGACAGTGTGACGTAAACATTCAAGGCGCCCTAATTGTATTGTTATATTTAAAAAAAACCCCAAAAAACCCAAAAAAAAACCCAGACCTGTCCTATCATTTTCTCTTTGAAAACAAACACAACCCACCACTAAGATCAACAGTTGACATATTTTATCTACAATTTGCAGATGTAAATAAGACAAAGTCACCATCCAACTCCCCCACCCCCCCCAAAAAAAACAAAAAAAAAACAAACAAACAAACAAACAAACAAACAAACAAACAAACAAAACCCAAACAAAACAACAACAACAACAACAAAACAAAAACAACAAACAGAAAAATAAATAAATATATAATACGTACTAATACATAATGGTGGCTCATATCCAGTTTGGCAATTCTGACAGTGTCCTGTGGTTTGGTTACATGAACTTCCCGTCTGACAATGGCCACATCTCTTACAGGATGTACCCCAATATCCAGTACTGCATACTGAAAAATATAGTTCATAAATATTACAAACAAATATGCAGATTTTGTTCCTTGCGCATATCCTATTATGCAAGGATATATTTTATAATATCACTAAAATTGCTTTAGCAAGAACATTTTGCACGAAGATATTGTCATGCAAAGTATAGTTCATAGTTATGGTGAAACATAAATGGGAACAAAATTGTACATTAATGAACATATATCTTATATACATATATGGTAGTATTGACTTTCATTGATCAGTAAGCAATGCAATATAATACTAGCTCACAAGATGCTTTGTTCTGTCGACAATAGCTATAGTAAAGTTTATTATTTTATTATCTTGGTGGTTAACCTAATAGCAAATTAGTAGCATTAGGTCTACATATTTTCAATGTGGTTTCCTTATTTTGATCAATTCAAAATGTAACACATTGTGTTAACTGATATTACGAGCATGACTTATATAACATCACGGACAACACAACAAATTCCTGGTATTGCACACAGATATACTGAGGTTAACCATTACATCGTCAATTCCATGCGCTAAAGATCCCACTATATTTTAACACTCAATATTGCATTTCGCGTTGGTTATCTACTGTTAATTTGTATTATGTTATATCAATATATAAACTAGTATATACGTATGCCGTGTAACAAATGAAAACAAATGTGCTTTAATATTGTGCATATAACATAACCAACGTAGGCAAATTTTGTTGCAACATAAACAATTCAATTCTGTTGTCACATGTACAGAAATGTAAAGAAATGGAACACATATTACAATTTTGTCATTTTAATTGACAAAAACGTTTCCATCTTGTATTAAGATGACGAACTGTACAACTTGCCTCTATATTGCACATACAAGAACATAATACCTACCCGTACAAAATGGTGGCTTGTATCCAGCTTCACACTTTTGACAGTGTCCTGTGGTTTGGTTACACGTATTTCCTGCTTGACAATAGCCGCACCTCTCACACGATGTACCCCAATATCCAGTACTGCATGCTGAAAAATAAAGTAAAAATCTTTACAATTCCATATTGCCTACAGTTGTTCAAGTTCTGGCGTTAGTGTGTACCCTATGTTCGAATGTTGCATTTCATAAAATAAAAAAATATTATCGGAAAAATATTCAATAGCAGAATGATGTCGCATGCAATCTAGTTCAAATGCGTATATCTGTTAAGAAAGGAATGGAACACACATTGTGATAGTACTGCTGAAGCAATAAGTGTCTCGTACCGGGCTATCAAAGTTCAAGGGTCATAACTCTGATAAACATGGCAAACACACATTTTGATAGAGTTATGGTCCATGAATACATTCATATGGAAGTTGAATTTGATCTGGCAACCAGCCTCGGTGACGCAGTGGTTAAACCATCGGACTACAGGCTGGTAGGTACAGGGTTCACAGCCCGGTACGGCTCCAAACCAGAGCGAGTTCTTAAGGGATTAATGGGTACACATAAGGTCACTACACCATCTTCTCTATCACCAACCACTAACAAACTAACAGCCAACCCAGTGTCCTGGACAGACAGCCTAGATAGCTGAGGTATGTGCCTAGGACAGCGTGCTTGAACCTTAATTGCATAAAAGCACGAAAATAAGTTGGAAATGAAATGATCTGGCAACCAGCCTCAGAGGTGCCGTGGTTAAGCCATCGGAAAAAAAGCTGGTAGGTAAGGGGTTCGCAGCCCAGTATTGGCTCCCACACAGCGAGTTTTAACGATTCGATGGGTAGGTGTAAAATCAATACACCCTCTTCTTTCTCACTAACCAGAAACCAGTAACAATTAACCCACTGTCCTGGACAGACAGCACATATAGCTGAAGTATACACCCAGGTCAACGTGTGTGAACCTTAATTAATAAGCACGAAGCAAAGCTGAAATGAAATAAAATGATCTGGCAATAGCTGTCAAACGTCAAACGTTATGTGCAACTCTAAATGATAAACCTTTATACAAATGTCTGATCAATATATTGAGGTATTGTCAAACCAAATCCGAAAACATATTTGTGGGACAGACTGAGAGAAGGACCGGTAAGGGGGAGGGAGGACTAACAATATGTACAGCCACAAAAAATATATTAAAATTGTTATGACTATTATAATTACAATATAATAGCATCTAAGAGCTAGCATTGCAGTTATAACAAACTCGAAATAATGGCACATTAAAGATGTCCTTATCCTATATATATCAATATATAATAATAATAATAATAATAATAATAATAATAATAATAATAATAATATAATAATAATAATAATCATAATAATAATTATTATTATTTTATTATTATTATTATTATTAATATTATCAAAATAACAATACATAGAGATATAAGTAGACATATACATATACAGATATAAAGACAGCCAGCTAGACGGTCAGACAGTAAGAGAGACGAACGGGCAGACAGATACATGTATGTTTTAGTGAGATTATGACAACGTGATACTGGGATCCTGTTTTTCGTTATTGTACCGGGTAACCTAACACTAAGTGAATAAACCTATAATGTAGTAATGTGGTATCCACGTAATCGTTTTTTCCCCCCTAAATTCAAGAATGAATGAATGAATGAATGAATGTTTAACGACACCCCAGCACGAAAAAATACATCGGCTATTGGGTGTCAAGCTATGGTAATGGAAACAAATAAGGTGATGATCAACATCAACAGAAAAATTCAAGATATAAATAAAAACAGTGTAAAGAACTGTGCAAAATACAAATACAAATATCACATAATGAATGAATGAATGTTTAACGACACCCCAGCACGAACAATACATCGGCCACTGGGTGTCAAACTATGGTAATGCAAATAAATAAAGTGATGATCAACATCAATATAAAAATTCAAGACTTAAACAAAAACAGTGTAAAGAACTGTGCAAAAACACAAATATCACAGAATTTTACGGATACTGAATTTTACTCAAAACTTCGGCGCATCTAAGCATTCAAATACCATTTTCTATGTGAACACTGGGAAATACTTAATAAAATGTGTCTCTCACCAATGAAACAGTGCATAAACTGAGATTCACTGCAAATTGTTTTATGTATGTAGTAAATTAACGTTTTAAAATTGTCCATAAATGCAGACTCCCCACCCCCTTGTATCTAAAACGATTTATATGCCCGGTGATTCGGCGCAGTGGATGCGGATCGGTGACCCCGCTATTTATATACCACACATGACCTCACTTTGTAGCTCATACACGCTATACTATTGTCCCAGGATTATTTTAGTACTTTTTTGTTTTGTGTTGTTAAAAATATTACTATGAAAATGAACGATCACTTGAGGAATGAATGAATGCATGTTTAACGACACCCCAGCACGTAAAATACATAGGCTA
This sequence comes from Gigantopelta aegis, assembly GCF_016097555.1. Classification (NCBI taxonomy): domain Eukaryota; kingdom Metazoa; phylum Mollusca; class Gastropoda; order Neomphalida; family Peltospiridae; genus Gigantopelta; species Gigantopelta aegis. The sequence continues at coordinate 13,498,182 of NC_054699.1, read as the reverse complement.
TTGGGTGTCAAACTATGGTAATGCAAATAAATAAAGTGATGATCAACATCAACATAAAAATTCAAGACTTAAACAAAAACAGTGTAAAGAACTGTGCAAAAACACAAATATCACAGAATTTTACGGATACTCAAAACTTCAATTTTGTGCTGTATTGGCCATTCTCAAAGAGAATGTTACACCCCTGCACCACGGTGAGGTTACAGCACACGCAGGGCCTAAATTCAAGATACCATCCAGTGAGGTAGAGCTTTCCTAAAGATATATATTCAAATGTATGGTGAGCGTACGTATTACATGTCTACATTGATAATAAAACGAATTGTATATCACGCACCAATATACTGAGTTTATATAAAGTGTCTTACTATCACATGCTGTACCATTCCACCCATCTGGACAAGCTGTACAATTTCCCGTCTTTTTGTCACACACTTCAGTCTGGTTTCTACAGTTACACGTATTGTCGCAGTCTTCACCATACCAACAATCTGTACACACTGGTTTAATATAAATGTATAATAATAAACAAAGCGAAAATTAACAATATGTACCATATAATTAAGACAATTTGAAATGTAAAATTTGAATCAAAACCATAACACGGGCCTAGCATGAAACATCATAATGTGTGTCAGATATCAATGCCTTTGTATATGATAAACGCGTGAAGAAAACGAACATGTATCAGTCTTTATTTTTCTACTTACTTAGTTAGTTGCACACTTAGTTAAAACGACATTACATTCCAAAAAAGTGTAACAAGCCTTTAGGGTACACATACTATTGCCTGGAATTTTTCATGAGAATTAAACATTTCTAGCCAATACCAGTTCAATATAGGAGAACTTCAGTATTTTGTATTATTATTAGTAACTAAAAGGGCATTGGAATAATATATTTTGTTACACGCATCACCTATGCATTATGTTTTGTGCAATCCAGTATAAAATTGTTTTACTATTACTGTGATAATGTTATCGCCATTTAGTTGAAAACGTAGGGAGACAGAATAAAAGGGAAACTGTTAGTTTATTAGTATAATTATATATAAAACATGCAAGAAAAAGTTTACTTACCAAAGACTTGAATTTCACACAAAGTAAGAACGCCATTATTGCTAATCGAGTCTACGTTAGACATACTAGAACAAAATACCTACCCGTACATAATGGTGGCTTAAATCCAGTTTGACAATTTTGACAGTGTCCAGTGGTTTGATTACACGTATTTCTAGTCTGACAATGGCCACACCTCTCACAAGAGGTACCCCAATATCCAGTACTGCATGCTGTAAAATAAAGTGAAAAACAGTATAATTCCATATTACCTACGATTGTTCAAGTTCTGGCGTTTGTGTGTATCCTATGTTCGAATGTTGTATTTCATAAAATACTAAAATTATTATTCGAAAATGTTCAATAGCAAAATGACGCAATCTAGCTCAAGTGCGTATATCTGTTGTTAAAGAAATGGAACAAGCATTCTGAGAGTACTGCTAAAGCAATAACTGTCTCCTACCGAGCCATCAAAGTTCAAGGGACATAACTCTGATAAACATGACATTTTGATAGAGTTATGGTCCATGGATACATTTGCATGGAAGTCGAATTTGATCAAGCAAACCGGCTTAGGTGGCGTCGTGATTAAGCCGTGGGACATAAGGCTGGTGAGTACAGGGTTTGCAGCCCGGTACCGGCTCCCAGCCAGAGTGAGTTTTTTACGACTCAATGGGTAGGTATAAGGTTACTGCACCCTCGTTTCTCTCACTAACCACTTACAATTAACAAGTAACCCACTGGCCTGGACAGATAGCCCAGATAGCTGATTTGTGTGCCCAGTAATCAAATGGCTCTTTCTGTTGGTTGAAATATTACAAAAACATAATTTGAACTTTGGTATATGCAAATGATGTCGGCCAGCAAACTAATTTTGTGTAGATGGCTTGTTCTATTGGTTGAAATATTACAAAACATAGCATACTTGCCAACCCTACCGCTTTCTTTACTGTTAAACCGCCTACCGCATTTCAAAGCTTGCCTACCACTTTGAGCAAAAAAAAAGTAAGTAAAAAAGAACAAAAATTAAGCTTTAAATTGCGTTTGGTTTAAATCTATATCAAATAATGATTAATCCAGCTTATTTCAGTAGGCCTAGCTACTAGACAGCACTCCGGCTAGTGAGTCTTGACTAGGTCTAGAGTATGCCGCGTCGTCATGGTAGCCTGGTTCCCTCAGTGTCTGATTGCGGGCTCTGGTGGAAAACTTTATATTCACAACTAAAAGCGGCGCTTTGGTTGACTCCACATAAACTAGTGCCCAATCGAAACACAAGAGACATATCACTCTCGGCACCACTTGTAAACCCTCCTCCCACAAGCTCCCTCGCAGTGCACCTACCACTTTCTAATTCTAAAATATTGGCAAGTATGACATAGTGAACACGTGCTCATCAAATACAAGAGAAACAACGGAAATACCTTCCGGATTTCAATATAAGTTATGATAATAAAAGTTAATTGCATTATTCATAATTTTTGTTTGTCTTTTGCTTTGTTTTAAATACAGGTGTAGTTAAATGAAAAGTGTCGGTGTATTGTAATGCACCTACACTTTTTGGGAAAAGTGTAGGTTATCGGTGAATACACCTACACTTTTAACAAAAGAAACCATGACCACGACACCGGAAGTGGGGTACACTTTCATATTACCTTCGATTGCTCAAGTTCTGGCGTTTGTGTGTATCCTATGTTCGAACGTTGCATTTCATAAAATACTATAATTATTATTGGAAAACTATTGAATAGCAGAACGATGTCATACGCAATCTAATTCAAATGCGTATATCTGTTGAGAAATAAATGGAACAAAGATTCTGAGAGTACTGTTAAAGGAATAAATGTCTTCTACCGGGCCATCAAAGTTCAAGGGCCATTACTGTGATAAACATGGCAAAATCACATTTTGATAGTTATGGTCCATGAATACATTTGCATGGAAGTCGCATTTGATCAAACAAACCGGCCTCGGTGGCGTCGTGGTTAAGCCATGGGGCATAAGGCTGGTGGGTCCAGAGTTCGTAGCCCGGTACCGGCTCCCAGACAAAGGCCACTACACCCTCGTTTCTCTCACTAACCACTAACAATTAACAACTAACCCACTGGTGTGGACAAACAGCCCAGATAGCTGAGGTGTGTGCCCGGGGCAATGTGCTTAAACCTTAATTGGATATAAGCAGGAAAATAAGTTGAAATGAAATGATCTGGCAACCGGACATGGGTGGTGTCGTGGTTAAGTCATCAGGCATAATAGTGGTAGGTACTGTGTTCGCAGCCTGGTACCTGTTCCCACTTAGAGCGAGTTTTAACGACTCAATGGGTAGGTGTAAGGTCACTAAACCCTCTTCTTTCTTAGTAAAAACTAGCCCACTGTCCTGGACAGACAACTCAGATGGCTAAGTTATGTGCCCGGGACAGCGTGCTTGGACCTTAATTGGATATAAGCACGAAATATGTACAGCGACGAAAATATATTAAATTTTGAGGACTATATAATGACAATATAATAGTATCTAAGAACCAACATTGCCATTATAACAAACTCGAAATAATGAGACATTAAAGACGTCCTTAAGTTATCTATATCAATTTATGATGATGATGATGATAATGATAATGATGATGATGATGATGATATTATTATTATTATTATTATTATTATTATTATTACTAAATAACAATATCTAGATATGCCAGTGGACAGAGAAATATACATCAATAAAGTCACAGCTAATCAGGCAGACAGTAGCCGCAGACAGACAGATACAGGTATGTTTCAGTGATATTGTGACAGAAGTGATTTCGTGAAAGTCATAAAATGGTAACTACTTTCGTGTAATCACTGATGCACTCAATAAGTTCTTAATACAACAAAAGCATACCGGTATAAATGTATTTATTTACTGTATTAAGTAAACTAATACTAAATGAATTAACTTTGGCCTACAATGTAGTAATGTGGTGTCCATGTGACGTCATCCATTTTTTCATAAATTCAGATATCAGCAAGTGAGGCAGTGTTGTTCAGTTCAAATGTATATCAGTCCCTCCCGAATTCCGCGATTGCGCGAACGCGGAAAAAATGTGCAGAATTTGCACCATCGTGCAGAATGGTTGTTCGTCCGCGGAAAATGACTTTTCGTGCAGAACACGTGCAGAATTCATAATTTTAGGCCGTGGAATTTGTCTTAAACACCGCAAAATGTTCGATGTTTCTGAATTGTAACATTAAACATGGAATTTTAATAGTGTTTACTTTCCATGTAGTAATATATAGAAACATAAATCATTTGTTTCTTTTCTTTTAAGTTATTACAGGCTGGACTGGTAACCGCCTCACAGTTACTAGTCTGCGTAACCTGCGTTTGGAACCAGCCTTTAGTTTCTGTAATTGAATTGGAAATTCTCGCAAGATGGCATCAGACTAGAGTTATCCACCCATTTGGTTGTCCAAAATACGGAAACTAATGCGATAAAATATAGTTTTCTTGTTATGTGATTAATGGCTGGGGAGCTGCTTTGTATACTGGATTGTTACACTGGGTTTGACAGGTAAGAGGATGCAGTTAGTGAATATGTGCACTTGGTTTACACTGGATACTGCATAATGTCCCCCAGAGCACATTGAAGTCATGCAAATTTTTTGTAAAATGCACAGAAATGGGTGTGATTCGGTCCCTTAGCCCACGTGTGTTTGTTTACATTGATATAACGCGGAAAAGAGCTGGACAACAGAGGTCGTCCTTTTGAGTGTTCATTGGGCCCAGGCAGGTAATGTTTCTTGTGAAATGCTAATGGTCTGGTGTAATTAATAAAAGTGCTACAGCCACTGGGGCTACATGAGAATACATAGTGAAATTACTTGTGGTCTGAGGCCAGATAGAGCGCAATGGATTGTGGCGAGATGTTCCGATCGTTGCTCGGTGCGTAGGTTATGGAAACCGACGAAGACAGGTTGTAATTACATTTTGACAGATTGCATAAATACGAAATAGGATTCAGCAATTCGACTCTATTTAATACATAAATCGTCTGCTTTTTTGCGATTTTAAAATAAATCTGTAACATTTTGAACATCTAGTTTTAATTTTAAGTGTTATTTTTCAGTTTTATATGTTGCAGAATTTGCTGCAGAATTCATCAAATTTTACCGCAGAATATGTCAAATTTTACCGCGGAATTTTAAAATGTTTGCCGTGGAATTCAGGGGGGAGTGGTATGTTGAGCGTGGGTACTACATGTACATCATCGCAGATAATAAAACGGCTTGTATATCACGCACGGATATATTCAGTTTTATACAAAACGTCTTACTATCACAAGCTGTACCATTCCACCCATCTGGACAAGCTGTACATTTCCCCGTCTTCTTGTCACACACTTCAGTCTCATCTCTACAGTTGCACGTCTTGTCACAGTCTTCACCGTACCAGAAATCTGTACACACTTGTTTTAAAATCAATACATAATGATAAGCAAAACGAAAACTAACAATATCCATCATATAATTCTGAAAATTTGAATGGTAAAAAAACAAGCATCTAATGTATGCCAGATATATCGGGCCCATTAATCCATGTTTAAATAATAAACACATAAAGTGAACGACATCAGCCTTAATTATTTAGTTTTACTTTTTTAAATGTATGTATTTACTTACTTACTTACTTACTTACTTACTTACTTACTTACTTACATACTTGCTTATATTATGTGTTAACCGGATAAAAATCAACATCTCGTAAAACATCAAATTACTTATTCTTGAATGAAAATGGTTTAATGACATTTCGTATTAAAAAGATATATTTGGTCTTTATGTGCAGATAATTTCATTCGAAAAATACGTAAGAAACCTTTTGGGTCCACATGATGATGTGGGAGTGGTTTTATGAACGTATGAATTAAACATATATGATCAATACCAGGGCAACACTTGGCAAGTTCGAGATTTTTTGCACTACATATAGGAGCTAAAAGGGGGCATTGGAAGAACACCATTTTGTCACACACAACACCCATACATTCTACTCGGTGCCATTTAGTACCACGTTTATGGTTCTACTATCACAGTGATAATGTCAACGCCATTTAGTTGCAATAGTAGTGAGTCATGATAAAAAGGAAACTGTTAGTTTATTTTTATAATTCTACATAAAAATACAATACAAGTTTATTTACCAAAGACTTGAATTTCACACAAAGTAAGAACTCCGCCAATGTAATCACGGCCAGGAGGTAATCTGATGGTAACACGTCGACCTTGTTGAACACAGTTTACTTGAAACATAGTTTGAGGAGCAGATGCATTTGGCCATTGATAGCACTTAAGATTATCAACTTCAATATGAAATCCTGTAAGTCTATCTTGATCTGAAATAGACAGCTGGTAATATATTTAAGGTAGAGCATATCATTCATGATGATCCACAAGTCTTAGAATGCATGTACTTTAAAATATTATAATTATAATACGATACGCTGTTTAGAAATTGGTTTGCAAAATTGCGTTAGCTATGATACGAGTATTGAAGATACATATTTATTTTCAACAATTAATTTTAAGTACCAGTGGTCATATATGAACTATTATTGTATTAACAATTGCACTGAGTGTAGTGCAAAATAACACATATTAATAAAATACAATAAACCAATAAACCATGAATGCAAATTGAAAGGTATATTTCATAGAAAAAAGGGGGAAAACCTAAAAAATAAATAATGCGCCCCCACCCTCCACCCTAAAACATCACATTGCTATTATTATTATTAGTAGTAGTAGTCTTAGTCGTTGTCGTGGTAGTAGTTGTTATAGTAGTAGTAGTAGTAGTAGTAGTAGTAGTAGTAGTAGTAATTGTAGTAATATACCACCACCTCCAACACCATCATCGTCACAATTATAAACATGTTTTATTAGTTACTGATTTCTTACGCCAAAATGAAGTTCAACTGAAAAACACAAAAGCAGTGTACCATGTAATAGAAAACACAAATTCGAAAGTAATGCAATTATTAGTCTATAGCAATTTCTGCTAATATTAGCTCGTTCACGATCGTCCTTGTATATTGTTAGTAATATGCCTATGATACTCACTCATATTCCTTTGGTATATTTTTATTGTTTGAAGCGAGTACGTTCTACCCAAGTCAACTTCCCAGAATCGTGGTTCGTCTGTTGCGCATGTGCAGTGAAAATGTGGTTTGTTACCAAAATCGGTACGTGTATCACCATCCACAGCTAACCACGCTTCACCTTCATAATTAGGACACGATGTAGACTGATTAGCTGTTTTGTTCAGAGCCACGTTTTCTGAAATGTACGACATCATATATAGATACCACTAATACTAATATAATCTTTCACCATTGCGAGGTATAGATAAGGCAATTCCAACCCGAGGGACAAATTATTATTATTATTAAAAAATATATATTATTATTATTTTGATTATTATTATTATTATTTTTCTTTTTTTTCTGTAAGGACCGAGGTTTACCAAGTCCTTACAATAACATGTCCTCTCGAGGATTGGAATTGCTTTATCTATACCTCACAACGGTGACCAAGTGTTGTTGTTGCCAATTTAATTCAGTTACAGTTTCTTTATTTTATAACGATTCATAAACATTTCATTTATGAACTTATTTAGTCATTCACAGAAACAAATTTAGTCGACCTAAACATGTATCGTAAATATAAAGCTAAAAATATTAATTTGTTTAAATATTTTTAAAACAACAATCCAAAGTTAAATGCCAACTGCAGGAATAACTATGACGCCACTTATCGTAAGACTTGAGTAATGACGTCAGGGCCAGACATTTAGCACCGTGCGAAAGCTGCATAATTCAGTCCAGTGGAAAAGGAAAGCTATTGTAACACAAGTTCTACGTTTTACCTCGTCTGAAACTGTTACATTACAATTAAATAGTGATGTCCAGTTTGGAGCTCGCTGCTGTAGGGTATGTATATATTGCCGCCCCACTGTTCGTGTCTTCCTCGTGACTTACTGCTTGACTCTTGATTTTGCTGTGTGTGTGTGTGTGTGTGTGTGTGTGTGTGTGTGTGTGTGTGAGAGAGAGAGAGAGAGAGAGAGAGAGAGAGAGAGAGAGAGAGAGAGAGAGAGAGAGAGAGAGAGAGAGAGAGAGAGAGAGAGAGAGAGAGAGAGAGAGAGTGAGTGTGTGTGTGTGTGTGTGTGTGAATTGGATTGTGTTTATCGGCGATGCAGACGCTTTTCATTTCAATAGATATATCATATTTGTGGGTTATTTTTTTCAGCAAGACCTCTTACATCGACGCCAAATTTAGAACGGATTTTAGTCGACTTGTTCGATGACTTATACGATTGTCATTCTGCCAAACACCACGTTTTTTTCCGCGTTTAGTCTCTATCTATATCAGCTTGTCCTAAGATCATGTGGGAGAATAACCACCACACACTAAGATGAAACAAAATCGATCCATACCTCTCTTCTCTTGACTTTACCTTTTTAAAATATTAGTACCATTTCTGAAGCCGGGTCAATTCACACCAATATAATATTATTATACACGATGTCTAGACTATACTCTAGTCTGATTCAAACACAACCGGCTACTATATTTGTGTACAACACTAAATCTTCCACATCTACTGACTCCACGTTTTTATTGTGTGTGTGTGTGTTGGTGGGTGGGATTTCTGTGTTTGTGTGGGTTTTGTTGTTGTTGTTGTTGTTGCGGGATGCAATTCGACATGTTCCTACCAGGTGGTCACCCTAACGCCTATACACGTGGACACTTAGATCGCAATTTAAACTGTTGGACCTTCGTTCAAATTGTGTGTCATTTTTTGTTTCCATAATGTTAAATATTTTGGTCCTTTTTTCCTTGTCTTTTTTACATTTTCGATTTTATCCGGACTTATCGTTTACATTAAGTGTTATTCCAAATATCCGTAGCCCAAATTTAAGGTCCCAGCCCCCGTCTCACTATGCGATAGATTGTACCCACAGCGATCGTGTTTGACCCGCTATTCTATGCGATTACGGTAAACCAGTCTTACTAAATAAATAACTGCGTTCCGTTTAATGTGTATATGTAGTACATTTGTGATAGTATAAGTAGAGTTGGGCGAACTGTGACATTGTTTTGGAGTATAGTTGTTACTATGGCCATTTTTGTGTATAATTCAAATTTAATGCTAATCAGAATACTGCTTTCACATGTGATGCCACAATTGTGATATGAAACATGAATTTGCTGTTAAAGTGACCTACAGTTATTAATATATTTATTTGTATAATCACATTAATATTGACCAATTTTATGTTGTATGCATTCTTCCAAGTGCATGATGACAGATCCCATGTAAGATTGAAGTTTCTTACATGGCTTTCTTTCATGGGATAGCTCTGTTCCATATACCTGAGGATGAGAGAATTGGGTATCATTTTCTTGGGTGAAACGACTGGCAGGCGAGAAGAAACTAAAATAATCAGTCTGGCATAAAACGAAGATCAAACAGATGGGACTTATAAGAACCAAGTTATTCACCCAAAAATCATATTAATATAACTGTCGTGATGCATCACAGTTAACCGCTAAATTGAATACATATTGAAATTTTACTCTATCAGTTACCATTTTGACAGAATCGTCCGTAATAGCCATTTTCACACGACATACACTCGAACTTTTCGATATTTCCTGGACATCTTTCAGCACAATGACACTGATATCTTCCTGAAATAAATAAAAGAGGTAAACTGCAAAAACTTGATTAAGTGTATACATGTATTTATAAAATCATGCATGTAAATATGCACTTAGCTACGAAGGTGAATTCATGCATATATTCATCTCGACTTTCCGTAACTTCCACTGGCAGTAGGGTCAAAAGAGATGTAATCAGAGCGATGCCTCAGACCTATATCCTAACACGTGTGTTTGAATGCAATGGCCGAACTAGCAAGAACTATAGGTGCCCTTCTTAAATCATATTAAAATACCTTTTGTAGCATTCCGGGATTCATTCCCAAGAATGTACCAAAATTCGACAGACAGCTAGACACGTAAATAAATAGAGGATAATAAACGAGTTACCAGTTATTATCAAATTTATGTTCTGAATGAAAATTATTTCACGAGTGACATAAATTTGATAATAACTGGTACCGAGTTTGTTATTCTATTTATTACCTCAGCTATTTTTTGTCTAATAGCCTTTATTTTCGACGCACATACACGAATGTCAACCTGTATAGAAACGATGTAAACCACTTTACGCACTGTTCTGAGAATTGCTATAACTGTAATTTAATCAAGTTCATAGATAATTTTCATAGGAATTTCATTAAAATGACATTTTGTTATAAATTTAACACAAAACACGGAGAGCCGTAAACGCAAACTCTGTAACCTACATGACCTCATATTGTGTTTGCCAAATCGTGATGACGTCATATTTAGTACCGACAAGGTCATTGGTTTGTAAGCGTCAAATTGTCCAATAGTATTGTTCGTTAGACCAATGCAGAATATTTCTCACTGAGAAAATATGGAAAATATTTTCTCTGTTATGAGTGACCGCTGGGGTAATAAATAAACAAATACATAATGCAACTATATATGATGTTTCTTGGTTTAATATACACGCAGTTCCGTGTTAGAAATATCGTTCTAGGCACATCGGCGTGAAGATTTAAATGTCTCTTTGTTTATGGCCGTATTAGAAAGGTGTTTGACGTCTGTACTGGCGCTATTCAAAGACTGAGTTGGAAATATATGTCGTCGTAACGATTCATTCTTCTCTCTAGACAAAGCATCTGACAGCGAATCGTGGCTGCATAGCATAACGACTGTATCATAAATTATTTTAGAAATATTCTTGGGCAGATATATGATATTGAATACTAGTATATCAATGGCACCTTGAGTGAGTGCTCCGCAAGGCTCAATGGGTAGGTGTAAAACCACTTGCACCGACCAGTGATCCATAACTGGTTCAACAAAGGCCATGATTTGTGCTATCCCGCCTGTGGGAAGCGCAAATAAAAGATCCCTTGCTGCTAATCGGAAGAGTAGCCCATGTAGTGGCGACAGCGGGTTTCCTCTCAAAATCTGTGTGGTCCTTAACCATATGTCTAACGCCATATAACCATAAATAAAATGTGTTGAGTGCGTCGTTAAATAAAACATTTCTTTCTTTCATATCAATGACAGTTAAAAGTATTTTGTTTTGTCTAACGTCACCACTAGAGCACACTGATCCATTCATCATCGGCTATTGGTAATATAGACATAGTCTTAGAGAGGAAACCCGCTGCGTTGTTCCATTAGTAGCAAGGGATCATTTATATGCACCATCCCACAGACATGGCAGCATGTACCACGACATTTGATATATCAGTCGTAGTGCACTGGCTGAAACGAAAAATAACAAAATGGGTCCAACGACGGGGATAGGTCTCAAACTGACCGCCAGTTAAGCGAGCGCTTTACCAATGGCTACGTGCCATCATTTATGTTTCGACTTCTGTTACACACTTAAGTTTTCTTAATATTGTTTTCGTGTATCACTAGTGAGTATATTAGAGGATCGTATCATCAAATTTATCGGCCAGTGAAAAAGCGCGTGTATGACGCGCGGTCGGTTTAGGGTCGATTCCCGTCGGTGGGTCCATCGGGCTATTTCTCATTCTAGTCAGTACACCACTACAGGTATGTGCTATCTTACCTGTGTTATAGTGTAAATCAAAAATATGTTGCTACTAATGGGAAATATAGCGAGTTTTGTTTGAATTTTTTATATGCACTTTTCCACAGTCAGGACAGCACACGACACGGTCTGTGATGTTCCAGTCGTTGGAGACAGGTTGTTATTTTGTAGGGTTAATACTATGATTATTGATAATTATGTTCACTAATTTCATGGTGTACATTCCTATAATATGTTATGTTGATGGATATATGATCAACGAGAGGGATCGATCCTACAACTCGTTGGACTTCAAACGGACACTCGGTAGTCCATGCAGTGGCGGCGGCTGGTTTCTTCTTTCATTATATGTGGCCTTATCCATATAGACGTACATGTAAACGTGTTCAGTAAATAAATAAAATATGTATTTCTATCTCGTTTTCTTTTTCTTTCTCTCTTTCTTTCTACCTTTCATTATGTCTTTACTGTATCTATGACACACAATCATTTAGATGTATATTAAAAAAATCAAATGTTAAATACAATATTAAAGTGTGTAAATCATCATTAAATACAGCTTCAGTGAACATACAATACATACATGGAGAAGAGTGGCAGTATAAGATATTTACCTTGTATTACAGGAAAATACCCGAGCAAAAACCCAACAATAACGAACCAAGTAAGTTTAGAGACTTGTACCGCCGCTATTTGCTAGATATCAACCAGGAAGAACTACTTTTGCGTAAACGCTGTATATTACACACAACAGATACTAATGCGGCCTACATTAAAACAGGTCAAGCACTCCGAATATAAAGGTGCATTACCCTCTTACAACACTGTAGGTATCTATGCTCCTAGGGAGGGTTGTGCCTCGACTCGGCTTATCTCCTGTCCATTCGAGTGTCCCACGACAGCATGGGCAGGCAGTGTTCGCTCTTTAAAAAATGCACATTAAAGAATACCATGCTGTGTGTGTGTGTGTGTGTGTGTGTGTGTGTGTGTGTGTGTGTGTATGTGTGTGTGTGTGTGTGGGAGGGGGGAGGGGTTGTGTGTTTTTTTGGTGGGGCTTTTTTTTTTTTTTTGGGGGGGGGGGGGATTTTTGTTGTTGTTTGTTTGATCCTTGTTGTTTGTTTGTTTGTTGTTGTTGTTGTTTTGTTTGTTTGTTGTTGTTTGGTTCCTTTTTTATAGGTTACCTTATATGGCGACACATGGTCTACCCATTTCGACAAAACAAGAGTTAAAGGTTGTTTTGTTTAACGACACCACTAGAAATTTCGACAAATCCAGGCAACTAATTTTGACCACTTGTTAAAATGACAATAATAATGCTGACACTAAATAGTTATAGTCAACACTATGCCAAATAGATAAACAAATGATTATTTCTTTTCGGTTCTTGCTTGGGGATGGAACATTGCATTCCATGCTTTGATTGTCAGTTTTTAAGCATCAGGTGGATCTTGGTTATAACATTGTTTATCTAGAAATTCGAGACAGTGATCTGATGTCACCTTTTGACACGCGATTGGATTACACTGACACGTTTCAATTACTGTTTAGAAAAAACTGAATCGACCATTCAAAGCTCTGACTGACCATAAACATAAACGGCTGGCGTAAGAAAACTCCTGACACACACCATCCAGTGTCTTGCCCTGCATCGAAGAGCTAGCTATAGTCAGAACATGCGACCATGACAGACGTGCATTGTAGCAGTGTGTTATGAATGTGAACGTTAACTTGTTTGTGGGATGGTGCATATAAAATATCCGGTCGACGGTCAAGTGGGCAGTAATCTCAAAACGTTCGACTGCGACGCAAGTTTCATTTTGATGGAAGGCGACGTCGCGTAACTGAAGATTATAGTCCGTTTGCGTCAAAAGGGAACCGATGAATTGGCGCATAGCTGTATACAAAATGATTATATAATGTATATAAAGACATAATATTAAGTCTTAAACACAGCTTCAATAAACACAGCTTCAGTGACAATATAATACATGCCAGCAGACGAGTACAAGCTATTTACCTTGTGCTACAGGAAAATACCCGATCAAAACTCAAACAATAACGAAGCAAATAAGTTTAGCGACTTGAACCGTCGCCATTTGGTTGAAAATGTGCTTTGCTAGATGTCAACTAGGAAGAACTACCTGTGAGTAAAAACTATATATTACACCCATCAGATAATAATGCAGCCTACATTAAAACAGGTCAAGCACTCCGAATATATTATGCTCGAAGGGCGTGTTCTAGCTCGTCTGGTGTGCAAGGAATGGCGAGATCTCCCGTCCATTCGAGCGTGCCACGACAGCATGGACAGGTAATGTTCGCTCTTTAAAAATGCATATTAAACAATACCATATGACGTTTTTTGTTTGCATTTTGATGTGTTTTTTGCTATATTTTTGTTCTTTTTGTTTTTGTTTATTTATTTGTTGTTGTTTTGATTCTTGTTTATAGGTTGTTTCATATGGTCTCATTTCCACAAAAAAGTACTAAAGTTTGTTTTGTTTAACGACATCACTAGATAATTTTGACACGTTCACCCAAGTAATTTTGACGAATTGTCAAGGTGGCCATAATGAGACTAAATAGTTGTAGTCAAAACTATGCTAAATAGATAAACAAATGATCCTTTCTTTTCGGTTCCTGCTTGTGATGGAACATTGCATTCCGTGCTTTCAGTGTCAGTTTTTAAACATCAGCTGATTCTTTTTGTAACATTGTTTATCTAGAAGTTCGAGACAATGATCTCATGACACGCAATTACACTGATCACGAACATACACGGCTGGCGTAACGAAGGTCATGACTTATACCATAATTATGACTTATTATCAGAACGATATAGAGGATGAATATTTCTTTATTTTAAAATGTCCATTGTACATGCAATTACGTTCAATATGTATTAAGAGATACTACTGGCGCAAACCATCTGTGTTTAAACTTGTGCAATTATTGCCTGTTCAAGGAAGGCTTAAAGCTAATACACTATACCATCAAGTGTCTGGTTCTACACGGAAGAGCTGGCTATAGTCAGAATGTCCGCGCATCACAGACGTGCGTTATAGCAGCTTGCAATGAATGTGAACGTTAACTTGTTTGTGGGGTGGCACATATGAAATAGTCCTTGCTGATAATCGAAAAGTGTAGCTCATGCAGTGGAGGAGGTTGGGTTCCTCTCTCTCGTTATATAAGTTGTCCTTAACAGTATTTCCTTCGCCATATAACCGTGACTAAAATGTGCCAGTAACACAGTATCAATAAATGAAACATAACTTCCTCCATTAATACTAAAATATAGCGACGTATCTCTGAAACTAAGATGATGCACGTTAGCGACTTTAAGAATTTCATTGATTGTACATTTATCAAAGTAGGTGTGTACAGGTTTTGTACATAACCCCAATGCGAGATTACCTTTCCACTATACACGTTTCATTCAGTTTATCCAATGCCCGGCTCACACGCACCGATTAACACAAACTCGACGGTCAAGTCAGCAGTAATCTCAAAATGTTCGAATGCGACGCAGGTTTTATTTTGATGGAAAACGACGTCGCGTAATTGGAGATTATAGTCCGTTTGCGTCAAAAGGGAACCGATCAATTGGCAGAAAACTGTATACAAAAACTCATAAACAATATATATATTATTAACTCTTAAACCCATACCAACTCTCATAACAAAATTAAATATAAATAAAAAGTTTCTAAACAAATTAGCATGTGAATGTATTGGTTCTTTTTGACGTACTGTAGACACGACTATTGCATCTGATCAGTAGGGAGTCAACGACAGAGCAGATACGACGGTCTTATCACCAGGTGTGTACCGAGCATTAGTGTAAAACAAATACACACCAAGATGCCATTGTAAATTAGCAACATGTCCTGGAGTATGTTTTAGGAGCTTCTGAAGCGGATGACAATTGTGAACGACCCTTAAACGTGTTTACCTAGCCCATTTCTAAATGTGGGGTGAATTTTAACATGCTCATATACCACTAACGTTTTGATCATTTCTAAGTGAATTATTAGGTAATTGTTATAATACTAGTATGAGTGTATATGGATAAGTGAATTAAAATAAGATTGTTTGAAATAAATACTGTAAAAATAGTATATACTGTTACTACCTCACTTCCACGTGACAATGATATAATGAAAGAAATACAAAATGAAATAAAGAACTTTCATATAATTGTTTAGATTAATTGTCATAATCCAATGTAGACTATCCATGTCGTGCTAAGTATGTGTTGTAAATCTGTAGAACAACATTGGACACCACTTCAGGTATTGTAAATCGGACAGTTTCGAATTGGGTCTACTAGACATTGTGGAAGTGGAACCGATAGATAATGAAGACCAATCAAGTTACACAAAATCTTGTTTAGAACATGGCTACTTATTTGCTATTATATCTTCCTGTTTCTGTCTTCATTTCTCTCTCTCTCTCTCTCTCTCTCTCTCTCTCTCTCTCTCTCTCTCTCTCTCTCTCGCTCGCCATCTCTCCTTCTCTCTCTCTCCTCTCTCTCTCTCTCTCTCTCTCTCTCTCTCTCTCTCTCTCTCTCTCTCTCTCTCTCTCTCTCTCTCTCTCTCTCTCTCTCTCTCTCTCCCCCTGTACCGCCGCCATTTGCTAGATATCAACCAGGAAGAACTACCTTTGAGTAAACGCTGCATATTACACACATCAGATATAATGCAGCCTATATTAAAACAGGTCAGGTTTTTTGTTGTTGTTGGTTTGGTACCTTTTTATAGGTTATCTCATACGGTGACACACGGTCTACTCATTTCGACAAAAAAAGTTAAAATTCGTCTTTTTTAACGACACCAGTACATACTTTTCTAACTATTTTAACTTATCTCGGGGTATTAGACAGGGATGCCCGATCAGCACAGTTTTATATATTTTAGTAGCAGAAACTTTGGCGGAAGCTGTTCGGGAAGATACAAAAATTAATGGAATAAATCTACCTGATGGCTTCGTTAGTAAGTGGGTGGGCTACTCAGACGACGGCAACGCGACCTTATCAGACCTAGACTCAGTTAAACGATTGTTTAAAGTCTTAAATATATACGAACGTGCTTCTGGAGCCAAAGTCAACCTTCAGAAAACCACTGGTTTCCTAATGGGGAGACTTAGGTACGAGAAAAATACGCCTATTGATATAAGATGGACAAACGAAAAAATCAAAATTTTAGGTTTCTATTTTGGTAACGTAGATGTGTCAGTCGATAATTGGGAACCAAAAATTCACAAAATCAAAACCATTTTAAACATGTGGAGTAATCGTAAATTAACATTACATGGTAAAGTAGTAGCAGTAAATTCGCTTGCCACTAGCGGAATTTGGTACCTATCTAACGTTTTGGAATTACCGGAAAAATACGCTAAACAATCGATAAAATTATTTTTTGACTTTATTTGGAGTTATAAAAAACATTTATATCAAAAGAGCAACTTCAACTACCTAAGGAGTTAGGCGGGTTGGGTGTCGTAAATATTCGGCAAAAAATTAAAGCACAAAGAATTAAATTTGTAAGTAGATTTTTAAGTTCAGAGGGCGATGGCCACTGGAAATCCTTAGCGGATCATTTTTTAGGCCAATACAAAAACTTAAATATTGAAAGACATGTTCTAAAATGTAAAATCATAAATAAAAAAGATAATTTCATCTCAATGCCGAATATCTACAGGGAAATACTCTTAACTTGGAAGGACCTTGACACTACTAGAGACACTAACAGCTACCAACAGATAATTTATGAACCGTTACACGAAAACCCGTTTATATCCAACAAAACATACACAAGTATACGTAGAGAAAGACTAAATTTAGTCAAAGACATTTGGGACTCGGGGACGAACGACTTTTGGACTTCGCCGGTTTCTCAACTAGCGCGGTATTTCATCGCCAATTAAAAGACCTACAGGACAACTTTTCGCGGACATTACTATGGACGCTACAAAAT
The DNA here is from genome assembly GCF_016097555.1 of Gigantopelta aegis. Classification (NCBI taxonomy): domain Eukaryota; kingdom Metazoa; phylum Mollusca; class Gastropoda; order Neomphalida; family Peltospiridae; genus Gigantopelta; species Gigantopelta aegis. Next base: position 13,480,447 of record NC_054699.1, on the reverse strand, counting down.
GAAGACCCCCTTGATGGTGACTTAGACGCCATCTTTCGTATCAATATAGGTGATACGAAAATAGACGTGACAGACGCGAAAACTAAAGACATATACGCAGTCTTGTTATTAAGAACTTACAAAGATGCATCATTTAAGACCAGGTGGAATATAGCCTTTAATGAAACCATAAATTGGCAAAACATTTGGAAAACATTAAACTCAGGTTTCATTGAAAATCCCGACTATGATTTAATTTATAAAATGATTAGAAACGTAATTGCAGTTAGAAAACATCTATATGACTGGAAGATTGCGACCACTCCGGAGTGCCTTGTGTGCAACGGAGTGGACTCAGTCTTGCATGCCTTTTTTTCACTGCAACAAAACAAAACTATTTATAAAGCAAATTGAACCGATCTTTAAAAAACTTTTTGGCAACAATTTCCGTTTGAATCCATATGCCATGATTTTCGGCATAAAACATAAGCCTGGAGATTATGCATCGCAATTGGGAATTTTTCTCTGGAGTAAAGCGATAAGGGTAATATGGACATCCAGAAAACTTTTAGAGGGAGATAAGCCATGTAATGAAATGGCTCTTTTCAAACACTTAATATATTCAAGGGTTGAAGTAGAATATTTCGCCGCCTTAGAGTGGCCAAACAGAAAAGAAAAATTCCTAAATCACTGGTGTTTCAAGGGAGTCATCGCATCGTGCAATGACGCCCTTGATATTACATATAAATTATGATAAAGATTGGCAAAATGCACAAACTGTAGAACAAAATAGACCTGGACCCCCCGGCTTGTAGCTTTGGAGGCCAGGTCCGTCAACCAGGTTAAGATATTATAAATACACACCACCTAAGTCACACACACTAATAATATAAAGAAAACAAAAACACAAACATGCACTAACTAAAATGTATATTATTTTGAAACAAGCACTTACACTCATATGTAGATTTTTATTGGTCACATTCAAGGAGAACCTGGTTTATTGTAAATAAGGAGGCTTTATGAAATAAATGGGGCACCCGGCATGTTCGGGACCTGCCTGAAATATAAAAAAAAAAAAAAAAAAAAAAAAAAAAAAAAAAAAAAAAAAAAAAAAAAAAAAAAAAAAAAAAGGACATACTTTTCACAGGTTCAGGCAAGTAATTTTGACCAATTGTCATAATAACCATAATAATGTTGACACTAAATAATTATAGTCAAAACTATGCTAAATAGATAAACAAATGACCCTTTCTTTTCGGTTCCTGCTTGTGATGGAACATCGCATTCCGTGTTTTGAGTGTCAGTTTATAAATATCAGGTGGTTCGTGGTTCAAACATTGTTTATTTAGACGTTCGAGACAATGCTCTGATGTTATGTTTTGACACACGATTGCACTGACCCGTTTAAAATACTGTTTACAAAAACTGAATCGATAATTCAAAACTCACACGGCTGGTGTAATGAAGGTCATGCCTTATACCAGAATGATGGGTTGTAATCAGAATGATATAGAGGATGAATAGCACTTTATTTTGAAATATCCATTGTACATGAAATAAATTTCAATATATATTAAGAAATACTACTGGCGCAAACCATCTTTGTTTAAACTTGTGCAGTTATTGTCTGTTAAGAACAGAAAAGAATTACGAAATATTGGTAAATATCTTAAAAATGCATTATGCTTACGTCCTCAACACATTTAATTGTCCATCCTCCATTTATGCACCACTTGTCAAATGCTATTGATTTGTATACAGAATGTATGCCTATGAGCAGGAAGGCATCAAGCTAATAGACTATTCCATCCAGTTTCTTGTTCTACACGAAATAGCTGGCTATAGTCAGAACGTCCGCCCATGACAGGCGTGCGCTACATCAGCTTGCTATGTATGTGAACGTTAACTTGTCTGTGGGATAGTACATATGAAATAACCTTCGCTGCTAATTGAAAAACGCAGCTCATGAAGAGGAGGAGGTTGGATTCCTCTCTCGTTATATACGTTGTCCTTAGCTATATATCCTTCGTCATATAACTGTAGCTAAATTGTGAGTTACCGTGTCTCTTTAAATGAAACATAACACCCTCCAGTAATACTAAAATATATAGCTACGTGTCTCTGCAACTAGGATGGGGAGCGGGACGTAGCCCAGTGATGCAGCGCTCGCGGTCGGTCTGGGATCGATCCCTGTCGGTGGGCCTATTTGACTATTTATTGTTCCAGCCACGACTGGTATGTACTACACAGGCCGTGGTATGTACTACCCTGACTGTTGGAGGGTGCATATAAAAGATCCCGTGTTGCTAAAATAATAGCCCATGAAGTGGTGATAGCGGGTTTCCTCTCTCATTATATGTGTGGTCCTTAACCATATGTTTGATGCCATATACAATGTGTTGAGTGCGTCGTTAAATAAAACACTTCTTTTTTTCTTTCTGTAACTAGGATTAGCGACTTTAAGAATTGCATTGATCAATGAAGGTGTGTACACTTCGTGTACATAACCCAGTTTATCTAATGCTTGGCTCACACGTACCGATTAACGCAAACTCGACGGTCAAGTATGCAGTAATCTCAAAATGTTCGACTGCGACGCAAGGTTTATTTTGATGGAAGACGACGTCGCATAACTGGAGATTATAGTCCGTTTGCGTCATAAGGGAACCGATGAATTGGCACAAAACTGTATACAAAAAGTCATATAAAAATATACACATTATTAAGTATTAAACCCATACCAACTCTCATAACAACATTAGACAGAGCAGATACGACGGTATTGTTACTAGGTGTGTGCCGAGCATTAGTGTACCACCAATACACACTAAGAGGCCATTGTAAAGTAGCGACATGTTCTGGAGTATGTTTGATGAGCTTTTGAAGCGCATGGCAATTGCGAACGATCCTTAAACGTGTTTACCTAGCCCATTTATAAATGCAATAAACCTGTCTAAGGCAATTATTAAGTAACTGGCATAACAGTACATAGTGTTATAATACTAGTATTATAGGATATGGAGGAAAATGTTTTGTGAATTGAAATAAGATTGTTTTCAATTAATACAGTAAAGATAGCATATACTGTTAATGTTACTACCACACTTCCATGTGTATTAAAATGGCAATGATTTAATGAAACAAATACAGAATTAAATACAGAACCATCGTATAAATGTTTCGATTAATTCTGATAATTCAAGGCAGACTATCCATGTCGTGCTAAGTATGTGCAGTAAATCTATGGAACTGCATTTGACACCACGGCAGGTATTCTAAATCTGACAGTTTCGACCTGGGTCTACTAAACATTGTGGGACCGATAGATCCGAAAACAAGTTACAGAGCAATACTAATATAACTTATTTCCTATTATTTATTCCTGTTACTGTCTTCGCCCATCTCTGTGTTTGTTTGTAAATGTATCCGTCTCTTTTAGATTTACAGACATGGATATAAACTATGGATAAAATGGATACGTACGTGTATGAATGTGTGTGTGTGTGTGTGTGTGAGAGAGAGAGAGAGAGAGAGAGGAGGAGAGAGAGAGAGAGAGAGAGAGAGAGAGAGAGAGAGAGAGAGAGAGAGAGAGAGAGAGAGAGAGAGAGAGAGAGTGAGAGAGAGAGAGAGAGAGAGATGGCGAGAGAGAGAGAGAGAGAGAGAGAGAGAGAGAGAGAGAGAGAGAGAGAGAGAGAGAGAGAGAGAGAGAGAGAATGCACATCCAGATACGAGATAGAATGAATGAATGAATGAATGAATGAATGAATGTTTAACGACACCCCAGCACGAAAAATACATCCGCTATTGGGTGTCAAACTATGGTAATGCAAACAAATAAGGTGATGATCAACATCGATATAAAAATTCAAGATTTAAGGAAAAACAGTGTAAAGAACCGTGCACAAATACAAATATCACAGATAAGATACTGACGTTTACTAAAAATTTCAATTTGTGCTGTATTGGCCATTCTCAAAGAGAATGTTACACCCCTGTACCACGGCGAGGTTACAGCACGCGCAGGGGATACGAGATAGAGACAGTGAGACAGCGAGAGATACACATATATATACTCTGTCAAACAAGAAACGCATAGGCGAAATATTCATGGAATTAGCTCATTAATACACAGTGGAATAATTTCGTTATTTATGATCGTATCATAGTAAAATTTGACATGAGTATGTTCTTGCTATGGACTGACGGCAGTGGATGTGTTTTCGTCGCCAAACAGCGTCGCATGAAGGCGCTGAAATCAGTACTTTGTGTGGCCACCAGCAGCAGCAAACGCTGCGCGACATCTCCTTGGCATAGACTGAAAGAATATCTGAATCCGGGCACGTGGAACCCTAACCCATTCTTCATGCAGTGCATGTGACAAATGCGGAAGCGTCTGAGGCTCGGGGTCACGCTAGCTTACATGTCTGTACAGTTCGTCCCATAGATGTTCAATGGGGTTGAGATCTGGCGATATTGATGGCCATGGCAGCACATTAATGTTCTCATTCTGTAGGAAATGCATTGCTACACGTGCCGTATGCGGCCTGGCATGTGACAGCGAAGAATTCCATCCTGGTAGCGTACAGCTGTCAGTTTGCCTTATACTAACAAAAGTTCACTTCTGCCGGTGTATGAGATGGCTCCCCACATCATGGCACCCCTTCCACCGAATCTGTCAACTTGGGCGACGCAGTTGTTGGCAAAACGTTAATTGCGGTGTCTGTAAACACTTTGTCGTCCATCACGTCGCTGTAGAAGGAAACGTGACTCGTCGCTGAACCATACACGCCGCCAGTTTCCCAAGTTCCACCCCTGTACATTCGTGCACCGGCGAACACGCAAATGTCGATGTTGACGTCGCAGGACGGGGCCAACATACGGTCTCCTAGCCCGTAAACCAGCTTCTCGAAGTCAGTTCCGAATGGTTTGTGCATACATCCATCTCAAACCAGGTATACGTCCACCAGTGTTCGTTGCTGTGGCACTTCGGTGACGCAAGTGCAGAAATCGGATGTAGCGATATTGTGCTGCAGGTGTTATGCAAGGTCGTCCACTTCTGGGCCGGTCTTCAGCTGATTGAAACTGCTGGTACCTGTCCCTGAGACGTGAAATGGTGCTCTGAGGGACGTCCATGTGGCGTGCGACTGCTGACTGCGATGCGGCAGGCTTAGTCTTGGCATCCTGTAACTCGTCTACGTCGAAACGGAAATGAGGCGTCATTGTGAGCATTGCAGCGTTAAATACCCATCACTATTCCAATCTTTTCCCCGAGTTTCACGTGCATTCGCCAAAATCTGACCATTTCACACCGATTTCCTGCAATTGTCGCACAACGTGCCATAACGTGCGCTACATTTGTTTTAGGGTGCATTTGGGCATGCTGTCCCATTCCAGGAACATTAACAAACATGGTCTCTCAGAAACATTGTACAACCCCCCCCCCCCCCCCGATATTTTGTATAATCAAACACTTTTCTTCTATTCCCTATCACCTATGCGTTTCTTTTTTGACAGAGTATTTATATATATATATATATATATATATATATATATATATATATATATATATATAATATATATATATAATATATATATATATATATACTCTTCAAAAGAAGAAACGCAAAACCACATTGTCGTAACATTTGGAGAATTGATTTAATTATTGAATGGTGAGTCCGATAATTACCAAATGTTGCAGGATTGTTCACAATTCACTCTAGTCCATTGTGAGTAAGTGATAGGACGCACCACCAAGGTCAAGGTCATCTGGAGTCAATACCGGGTGTGGCCTCCGCGTGTGTTGACAACTGCCTGGCACCGCCTGCCCATTGAAGCAACCAGAGTACGGATGACGTCCCGGGGGATGGTGGCCCACTCGGCCTGCAAGGCTGCTGCCAGCTCGGGCAGGGTCTGGGGCTGTGGTTGTCGCTGTCGGAGGCGTCGGTCCAACTCGTCCCATAGATGCTCAATTGGGTTCAAATCCGGTGATGTCGATGGCCAAGGAAGGACATTAATGTTGTTGTTCTGTAGGAAAGCCGTTGTGAGACGTGCTGTGTGAGGCCTGGCGTTGTCATGTTGGAACACTGCGTTGGCGTTGGCCATAACTGGAACGATGTGTGGCCGGAGGATCTGGTCAATGTAGCCCTGTGCATTCAGGTTGCCCTGCACGTGGACCAGGTCAGTTCTGCCAGTGTGTGAGATGGCTGCCCACACCATGACACTACCCCCGCCGAATCTGTCCACTTCCTGCACGCAGTTTGCCGCATAACGTTCACCACGACGCCTATACACGCGACCTCTTCCATCATGACGTCGGAGCAGGAAATCGGGACTCGTCACTGAACCACACCTGTCTCCATCGCAGTTGAGGCCATTGTCGATGAATCTGGCACCACTGCAGTCGGAGTCGACGGTGTTGTGGTGTTAAGATGACACCTCGAACTGGACGTCTGGCACGAATTCCTACCTCACGTAGGCGGTTCCGTACGGTCTGGTCGGATATCCTGCGCAAACCTGGTATTGCTGCGGCTGTGGAGGTGGCAGTAGTCAATCGTTCCCGAAGGTGGCGTACCCGGATGTAGCGGTCCTGCCCGGGGTAGTGACCCGTGGTCGACCGGATCTAGGGAGGTCACGTGTTGATCCAGGTTGCTGGTAACGGTCCCACAGTCTGGAGATGGTGCTTGGGGACACATGGAATGCCCTGGCAACGGCCGTTCTGGATTCGCCCTGCGTCTAGACGGCCGATGGCATTGTTTCTCTGCGGTTCACTGAGACGTGGCATGTCCTGGATTGTCAACTGTCGGCCAGATACAGAGGCCAGGCAAGCGAACACCCTGCACTTTTATACTGTCGGTGTTCATGTTGCACGTGCAGACAACGCACGTGCAGTGGTGACATGGTTTTGCACGTGGCTGCGTTTTTGCGAATATTCACATTTTGGAACTTTATTGTACAGTAGCTGCGTTTTATCGAATGTAACCGTGGGAATGTGTTTGGGACATGCAATGACCTTATATTCACAAAGCATGAACCGGTAGGAAACATAAAATCGGAGTTATAACCCATTTGTACCCTTTTGCGTTTCTTTTTTTGAAGAGTATATATATATATATATATATATATATATATATATATATATATATATGATAGTTTGTGTGTGTGCGCGCGCGCGTGTGTGTGTGCGTACGTGCGTGTGCGTGTGTGTGTAATAGTTATACCCACACTTTACCCACACTTTACCCACACTTTACGTGTATCGGTGAATATCCCTACAGTTTTGGTCGTGGGGCCTAGGAGGTTCTCACGACCAAAACTGTTGAGATATTCACAGATGCAACGAGTAAGTGTGGGTATAACTGACTTAAATATTCCCCACTTAAGGTTGAGTTATTTATTGTATTAGTTCTAATGCAAATAAGATCAGTAAATAGAAAGTAGTAAATAATGAAACATTTTGTTCTGGAGCAGTGAGACTATCTATTTCAGTCATTCGTGTCGCACGTGCAAATGCAGGTTCAGGTAGTTTTGTCAGTGTGTGTAAAGCTCCATCCTAACCGGACGTGTGCGATTTTTTTAGACACCATTGATTTCAATTGCTGCATCCTAACCGCACGCATACGGCGCGACAGATTCATGTAGTCGAGCGTGCGACAAAGTACCGATAGGAATTGTCTCTATTTAGGAATTGTCTACATATATTAACTAATCAAACAACTTTTACTTGGCGGTTTGAACTTGAAAAAAAAACAAAAATAACTATCGTTATGGTCGCGTCTGGTTAGGATAATACTAGTGTCGTGTCGCACGCGGACGTGTAACGTCGCATATAGTGCGCGCCGCATATAGCATAACTGGGAGCGTTATGCGTAGGCATATAGCACACACCAAGATATGGCTGTATGGGGCGAAAAGGCATGGTCATACCGCATAAAGAGTAAACGAAGATTCTTGATCCAACCGTTCTTACATGTAAGTTATTGATCAGACAGCGCTTAACTTCTCAAGGTCATTGTGACCTTGACCATTGACCAAGCGACCTGACAATAGATAGTGCTCCTCTACTTGTAATGACCAACCTTCTTGTCAAGATTGGGGATCCTAAACCCAACCGTTCTCAAGTTATTGATTGGTAACTGTCTTGTCTACCGACGCGACATACCGACCGACATGAGCAAAACAATATCCCCCAGCTTCTTCGAAGGCGGCCATAGTAATACATATCACCGGTAGACTAGTGGTCCAATGAATAAAAGTGGTCTGGATAAGGGCAAAAAAGGGAGTATGAAATTGTAGACGACACATCGTAGCTTTATGATTGTACACTTGCCAGAAAATATTGCTTCTGGTATGCAAAATACAATGGTCAAAGGTCACGTGATCATTTGTTTTTTACATCCGAGCCCAAGTGAAATGAGCCATGTGTTTCGACGTAATGGTATATATTTCCTGTAAAGATTTATCACAATTGGCCCAACAGTTTAGGAGGAGATGTCGTTTGAAGCAATTGTTGACGACGACGGACGATGGCGCACGACGACGAACGACGGACGTTGACTGATCACAATAGCTCACCATGAGCATTTCGTCCGTCCTCAGGTGAGCTAAAAATAAATGTTTTGTTTCCGCTAACGTGCTACAAAATAGAGTAGGTAGGTATGCATAATATTGTTAAAACAAGTACAAAACTGTTTTATAAATTAAATAAGTTTGTTTGTATATATCTATGAACAAATGTCAACTTCTAAATGAAAATGTCAATTTCTAAGTGAATTATAATATCTGCAATGATTATAAAATATTTATGCATGACAACACGCTTGGTCATTCATTTCCTACAAACGTGTGCGTATGGGTACAAAATAGGGTAGGTAGGGTTAGCGGAAACAGAAAATCATATGTCCTGTTTCCAACTATATAGTTTGTGTAACGAAAGATCATTAAACAAGTGTTTATCAAGACAAAAGAAATCGCACCAGATCCAGTACTACTATCACCAGCATTGCTGTTGCTACCACCGCTGCTGCTACCGTTGTTGTTACCACTACTGGTCTACTTTAACTGCTGCTGTTACTTATCATCTGTTTGTTACTGCTGCAGTTGGTGCTGCTGCTACTACTACTTCTGTTGCATCTGGTACATCCATCGCTACTACTACTGTCGCTGCTGAGAACTGCTGTTACTACTACTACTACTACTACTACTACTACTACTGTTGCTGCTACGACTACTACTATTGCAGCAACAGCAGCAGCAGCAGTAGTAACATTGGTAGCGGTAGCGACATCAGTAACAAGAGAAGTAGCAGTAGCAGGAGGAGGAGAGGGAGCAGCAGCAGCAGCAGCAAAAACAAAACAGCAGCCAATAATTATAAAAACGTCTCGGATGTCCAATCATTCTATTTCTTTTAGTCATATATCCTGTTTCGGACATTCATTCATCGGTTTGCTTTATTTCATTATCATCACTAACATTAAAGGAAATATGATTAGAATTTAAACAGAATATATATATATATATATATATATATATATAGACATATATAACATACCTACATACATACATACAAAGGCGTAGCGCCCATTACGCACAGTACGCATGTGCGTAATGCAAAAAGAACCCCAAAAATCTGAAATAGGTCGAGGCTGTCTATAATTGTTTTATAAAAAAACCCATCCTTTTTATGGATGCCTCAATAGCTCAAAAGGTATCGTAGCAAGTCTGCAAAGTTGCGGGCGAATCGGTGCCATAGTTTCGAGTCGCAGCAACGGCACGGGACAATTTGTGACGCCAGAAAATATTTATTTATCCCCTGCGCCAGTGCGTTAATATCTATATATGTTACAGTCAACCTTGACATACATGCAATATATAGATATTCATACATCAATACATACTAGCCAGTGCCAGATATTCCCAGTTTCGTGCACGTAAGCGGGATCGACCGCATAACGTGTAGACCCCCATGCATATGGCTGAGTTAAAGAGCATCCTTGTTTCATGGATGCCTCAATAGCTCAAAAGGTATCGTGGCAAGTCTGCAAAGTTGCGGGCGATTCAGTGCCATAGGTTTGAGTCCCAGCAACGGCATGGGACAATTTGTGAGGCCAGCAACGATTTAATTATCCCCTGCGCCAGTGAGTTAATAACTGTGTATGTAACAGTCAACCTCGACATACATACAATATATAGATATCCATACATCAATACATACATACATACATACAAAGGCGTAGCGCCCATTAGGCACAGTACGCAAGTTCGTAATGCAAAAACAAATCCGGGAATAGGTCGAGGCTGTCTATAATAATTATTCTATAAAATATCGTCTTAAAATTGACTCGAAAAAAGATTGAAACAAATGCCTCAGAAAAGGCTCAGAATGCATGTACAGGCGTCCTGAGTTTTAAAATTTTCACGTTGAAATATTACGAATATTAGTTTGAACATTGTTATATGATAACTGTCACCATTCAAAACCATGTTTTTCTTATTTAACGGCGAACTGTGATAGAGGATCGTGGGTGTGTAAATAAGCCAGCGGAAAAAAGAAAACAAAAAGAAAACAAAAAAATTCTAACTGCAGGAGGAGAAATGGCTTTGGAGACAATTACGCTATTCATTCCCTCAAACACGTCTAAAAATACGGCGTGTTGTATAATACAGGTATGCGACAGCTGGACATGTGTACCACACGGGGAAAATTGTTTACATCCCCCCCAATATGGATACCTAAGACTTAGTAAAGTGTTGACGGGATTTCTTGGTGTCAACGTGACGGAACGTGTTCCAAACGGTCGCGCAGTCGTGCGCTTCTCCAAATGTGAACACGTGCTCATCAAATATAAGAGAAACAACGGAAATACCTTCCGAATTTTAATATAAGCAATGACATTAAAAGTTTATTGTATTATTCATATTTTTAAAATGTTGTTTGTATTGTTTTAAATACAGGTGTAGTTGAAGTAAATTGTAGGTGTATCATGATACGCCTACACTTTTAAGAAAATAAACCATGACAACGTATTTTGTAACATTCAAATATATATATAGGGGCGGGACGTAGCACAGTGGTACAGCGTTCGCTCGATGCGCGGTCGGTGTGGGATCGATCGCCGTCGATGGGCCCATTGGGTTATTTCTCGTTCCAGCAAGTGCACCATCACGAGTGGTATATCAAAGACCGTGGTATGTACTACCCTGTCTGTGGGATGGTGTATATAAAATATCCCTTGCTCCTTATCGAAAAGAGTAGCCCATGAAGTGGCGACAGCGGGTTTCCTCTCTCACTATCTGTGTGGTCCTTATCCATATGCCTGACGCCAGATAACCATAAATAAAATCTGTCGAGTGCATCGTTAAATAAAACATTTCTTTCTTTCAAATATATATTTACTAAGTTGATTAATTTTGTTATATGTTTAACCCTTAATAACAAGACAACTTTATAAGTTGACGGACTTTTCCAGTAAAACGTTTTAATGCATTTCCTTCTTACATTGTCATATCTAGACCTCTTATCCTGTGCGCGCGTGTGTTACGGTTGGCTGAACATTTGGATCACCAGTGTACACCGATCCATTGATATGCCATTTTCCTGAACAAAAAACGCCTGTTTGTGATCCTCCCTTGCCTTTTTAAAACCCGGCGGCTCAACCGCCAGGGGCGGTCTTACCTGCTCCCAAGAAGAAGGCGAGACCGACAGGGGCGACTCAGGGGATACCAAAGCCGGTGGCTAAACCACCGGGGGCGGTCTCTTCTGCGTCGTCGCCCCCATCAGCGACTCAACAGGAGCCTACACCAGGAGCGGCCCAGGGGGTGGGGGGGTGACCAAAGCTGTCATCTCCACTGTTAGTGGTGGTCCCTTCTGTTCCAGCACCCATGCAGATGGAGACCGGCCATATGATCATTATTGATCCACCAGCCAGTCCACGTGCGCCTCCAGTTGTTGTTGTTGCCACGGCAGATGTCCAACGTTAACACAAGGGGAGGAAAGTGTCTACGGCCACCGATCACTGCCCTTTGACGATCGAGTGTGACAAGCTGCCGGCGAAATACCGTGGAGCTATCCAGGGCGACTTTGCCGAGAAGTCACAGATCAACGGGCCGTGGAGCGATTCATCGTGGCACCAACTTCCATCTCGCCAAGGGAAGTACCAGATCCAAGGAGCCAAGCACTCGGCCAAGTTGTATGTGACGGCGGAGCGGGATGGGCTGTTCCGACAGGGACTACATAATCCGATCATGGACAACGCATCACTACACCGCGTTCTCAAGATGGTCTTACAAGGAGATTACCAGGAAGTTATGAAGTCCTGCTACTGGAATCAACTCGCCATGAGTCCCGCTGCGCAACCTCAACCTAGGACAGCAACCTCCTTTTTTGGGCTTAGTTGGACTTAACACTTTGTGGCCGCAGTTCAAAAATTTTATGTTTATTATTATTATTTTTTTTAAACAGTCCAACGCAGTTTATTTTGGCAGCCCGTCTATATTGCTCAAATCACCGTAAAACCTTTTCGGTCGAGCACTCTAATTTTATTGTTTGGACTTAAATGTTTGTAGCTCATTTTGGCTTTCGATCTTCGACCTAACTAATAAATTCGTATTCCAAATTCCGCCCACCTCCAACTTAATCTCCCCCTGGCCCGGACCATATAGATCGGATTTTAATCTTTTAGACCTCCGTTCCAAATTTTATGTCGAAATTACTTTTTTTTAAATAATATTTTTAAATAGTCCGATCCTCTCTTCTTTCTCTTATTTATTTTTGGACTGTCCATCTAAAATGCTCCAAATTATATAAATACTCGGCCGAGCAGTCAATTCATTTTATTTTTGGCTTGTAACTTTGTTTTTAATCCTACTAAATTCTTTTACTAATTGCTAATTTCAAAATTATGTCCATTTTCAACCCCCCCCTCCCCACCACCACCACCACCCCCTCCCCAATCCCAAGTCAGGCCGCCGATCTTATCGGAGGTCGGACTCAGGATGGGCGTGTTCGGGGCCCTGGTGGTATACGAACACGTTAAACTAGTTATCTATCTAATTTCTTTTTGACCGTCCGATCTAATCTAGCGACCAAATTTAATCAGTAGAATTTTGTTTATTAATTATATTAATTAGAGATGCGCATCAACATTTTAAAGGCCCACTAGTTAATTTTTGGATGTAAATTTCAAAATTGTCCCCTTAATATTTTTTTTTCTGTCCCAGAGGAAGCCACTGGCTATCCAGAGAAAGGCCCTGGGACGGACATGCTCAAAACTCTAGTGGTATACGAGCATGTAAAAATTATTCGTACTCGTACTGAACCTTTTAACTCCCGAGCATGCTTACGCACAGCTTCTCGCTGTTGAAATTGGTTAAATTTCACAATAGGTATTTTTTTTCCATTTTGTTTTACTCCTATCCTGTGCGCTCTGTCAATACATATACCATCCGACACGTGCATTTTCTTCAAACTCTCTTTTTTTTAATAACATTAATATAGATTTCGCAATTTGTAGACTCGCTTTTCTGTGTTTGGGACAAATTCATACATACCGAAAAACAACAAATTGTGTCGCAAGTCTTTATTAGATTATTCTCAGGGAAGGGGTAATACAGTCAAACATCAAAGTCCATCCTTAAGTAGTTAGTCATATACACAAACAGTGGTATAAACAAGGAAACATAAACGTCGATTTCACAACAGATATTTCTATATACAAGGAAGGAAATGTTTTATTTAACGATGCACTCAACACATTTAATTTACGATTATATGGCGTCGGACATATGGTTATAGAGCACACGTAATGTTGAGAAAGGACACCCGCTGTCGCCACGTCATGGGCTACTCTTTTCGATTAGCAGCAAGAGTTCCTTTATATGCACCATCCCATAGACACGATATTACATGCCACGACCTTTGTTACACCAGTTGTGAAGCACTGACTGGGACAAGAAATAGTCCAATGGGCCCACCGACGGGAATCGATCCTAGACCGACAGCATATGAAGCGAGCGTCCCGTCCTTTCTATATATATTCAATCACATGGAGAACATAAAACACTTCCTTATTAGACATCGTAGACATTGGACTAACATGCGTTCGGCTTGGGTACTGTTTTTAGACGAGTCTAGATTCACACTAGACCTCCACTATCGACATCCCAATGAAAGCTAGGCCAACGTCAACGTTCGTCCTCATGGCAGATTTGGAAGAGGGTTCGTTATGGTGTGGGGTGGCCTCACCATGACTGCCAGTGCCCAGTTGCATAGTGTTCATGGGAGGGTCACTGGGAAGTACTACCGTCACCACATCCTTGCAGCGATCGTTGTGCCCTTCGAACGTCAGGTTCGGTGCTATTTTGTTTTTCAGCACGACAAGGTCCATGCTCTCCACTGTCTACTGTTCACTGCATATTTGCAGTAACAGAACATCACCACACTACCGTCGCCAGCCCTAAGCCCAGATCTTTCACCCATTCAGCACAGGTGGGACATCATCGGACGACGTTTCCGAGAATGTCAACGTCAGCCAAAATGTCACGAGCTGGCCACATCAGATTCGTGAGTGCTTGGCTAACCGCGGGGGTTTTACCCGTTATTAGTGCAAATATTGAAAACGTCAAATTGATAAGCACCATGCTCCTGATTCAACGTGTATAGAATATGTGTGTGTATATGTATATCTCTCATATTGTAACAAACTGTGGACATTTAGTAATTATTAATGTGGTTGTTTGATGACGAAGTCTCCATTACGGGCCTTCGCGGTTACTTGACGGACCGCAGACTAGCGGCTCAGAGATCGTGTTCAAGGAAAATATTGAAATATTCTTTGTCATTATTACTCTTACTATTTAAGAAATAGTATAGAATGTTTATGTATGTATCAGCCATTACCTGTCGTTACCGTGAAAATAGCCCAATTTGATTTGCGTGGAAGCCGCCATGTTTGAACTTTACATATGAACGATTTTCAGCCTGTTGCTCTATTACTTAGGTTGTAAACTGACTATTGTTTAGATACTTTAGGATATTATTTAAATATGCTAGTGTATAGTAGGCATTAGAAAAATAGTGGTTTCCTTAAATATTAGTTAATTGTATTTATTAATTACTAATTTCCGGCATTTACGACTTAGTGATATTTTTAACTTGACATTATTTACTTAAGACTATATCAGAAAATGTCCTACAAATAAAATAAGGTAAGACCAAAGCTCCAGAACAAACTACTGGTCAAATATTAAAAGTATGGTAACACTATGACTGAGGTAAAACGAAGTGTGGGTAGGGGGAATAAAATAATAATTAAGGGTAAATAAAACAAAGAACAAAATAATGAACGAAATACTAATGAACGAATGAATGCATAAATAGATAAACCAATAGCAAACATAATCTGAATACATAAAAGGAATTTCCCGGATAAATTACAAGTAATAAAGATGAAAAGTTACTTGAGTATATGTGTAAAATAAAATAAAAATCCTTACTAACGTTAGGCCTAAATATAACGTAACTCTAGATAAAAATTATTACGGTTAATAATAATATATATTTTTATTAAAATTTAATAAAATAATCTTAAAACATAAAACGAAACTTACTTTAAAACTAAGCTAAGCTAAGGCAAACCATACAGCATGAAAACATGAATGTAATTATTTCACGCAGCACTCTTTTTGGCAGCGCAAGAAGAATAAAATCTACATTAAGGTATGTTACTTTTCGAGAGTGATGTCCCCCTATAGACGAGACACTAGATAGACGTTCATGGAATCAACCAAAGTTTTGCCAAATGCCCATTCGATTCTGCATTGTGCAGAGATAGGCCACTGTCACATATTACTGTTTTAATAATAGCCGCTAAAATATTTCTTGTGGGGAAGGACTGTTTGGTTTAAAGTGAGGCTTTCATGTCGCCAGACAAAATGCGTGTGTGATGAGTTTCATTCATTTGTATTTCTTTAGCACATTGTCGACGTTTTCTTTGTTGCCGTAATTCAGCCATTCATTCATTTGTTTAATAATAGAGTAGTACAAAGAATGAACGACGAAGAGCTTTCTATTCGGTCTGTAAACCTTTATTGGTAGCCATACAACTGTCGGACCACATCCAAAAGCATTTTGTTAAGACCACACAGTGTTTAACACTTAGCCACCAGGTGAACAGAGGTAATAAAACTGCAAAGGAAATACCGACGCGTGTCCGTCTTAAGCAGCAGAATAAATCGTTATGACATGCACACTGACCGTCAAAGTTTGTTTGTGTTTAGCGACATCACTAGAGGACATTGATTTATGAATCATCGGTTATTGGATGAAAAACATAATTTTGACAGCTTTAGAGAGGAAACCCGCTACATTTGTTCCATGAGTAGCAAGGGATCTTTTATATACACAGTCTCATACCCCTTATGGGGCCAGTATTTCATAATTAAATACAAACATTTTGTGCGTGCGTGTGCGTGTGCGTGTGTGTGAGGAACACCCAGCCCATTGCTTTGAAGAAAGAACGCGTGACTGCAACTCAACGCTCCAACCTAACCTATGCTCTTTTAACTGCATTTTAAACACGAGTATTTCCCTAGAGTACAGGCCTTTATAGACAACCAGTGTATTATGGCTGGTATATCAAAGGCCATGGTATGTGATGTCCTGTACACAGAACTCTGGCTACTATAAAGTAGTGGCAGAAATATTCAATCACAAATCTGGTTATAGAGTAGAATACACAAAAAACAAACGCAATGGTTTAGAGAGAGAGAGAGAGAGAGAGAGAGAGAGAGAGAGAGAGAGAGAGAGAGAGAGAGAGAGAGAGAGAGAGAGAGAGAGAGAGAGAGAGACGATATGCCACACGCGATTAATCCACTAGTGTAAGTCGGCGACACGCGCGCCGCCATGGGTTTAACAAGTAGTACGTGTTGACTAAAGGGAAATAACTGCATTTTTAAACAGAAAATGTATCTAGAGTACTAGCCTTCTTACAGGTTTTTTTTAATTACCAAATGGGTAAATACAGTGATCGATCTAGGATCGATCCTCGTCGATGACCAAGTATGCTATAGCCAACCAGTGTATTATGTCTGGTACCGGTATATCAAAGGCCGTGGTATGTGCTGTCCTGTGCACACAGCTCTTGCTATAATAAAATAGCGGTAGAAATATTCAATCACAAATCTAGTCATAGAGTAAAAAACACGAAAAACAAATGCAATGGTTTGGTTTTTCTTTTCTTTTTTTTCTAAAGTACAATCGCTGGTCTCTCTAGAGACAACTACACATGACATGGACACACATTGGATTACACCGAGAGGCCTTATGGGCAACATGGGAATAATATGAGTATTCATTTCACTTCATCTTGGTGCTCATCATCATCGGTATCGTCGTCGTCCTGTTCATCCAAATATTCGCCGATCCAGGAACGATACCGATTTAATTTAGAACGAATCTGTGATTTCACATCTCTGTCTGGATTCACAAGCTGTAGAATTTTCCTGGAGTTGGGACCTTTGTCAAAGTAATGCATATATGTCAGAAAGCGAGAGTACGTGTCTTTAAGTAACTTCCATTGCAATGTCTTCGTGTTTCTTTCGATGGCATCTTGGGACATGTTTTTTTCTTCGTACCATTTCCTCTTGCTTTCGAAATAGTCACGATTGATGTCGAATTCACGTTCTATCATCAGACGTACGCCTTCGTTTTCCAGATCTGACGACGGCTCTTCATTTCTCTCCTCGCACGTTTTCACGTGTCGCTGCAAGTCACTCCCGTCTTTAAAGACCAGACCACATGTATCGCAAGACTGCATCCTCTTGACTTTTTTCAGATAGGGCTCTACCTCATCTTCTTCTTCTTCGTAGTCAATTTCGTAGGCGGGTATGCCTGGTACTTTTCTTTTGAATGCGTTTCTTTGCATGATTTGCTGGTAGATCTCCTTCTCCGACGGTGGTTGAAACTCTTCTGAGACATTCGCCGTTACGCTCGTGCGTATATACCATCCGGACGGCACCGTCTCTGAACCATTAGGTCGAAGGCGCCAATGTTTGGGCGTGGTCAGTTTCAAGTCCACCAACATATGTCCGTAGAGCCTGTGGGTAGCTTCCTTAAACCGCTGCATGAAATGACGAGTATTTCCAGGATACATCTGTTGTGCCAAGGTTAGGACTTGCTGCTTGTCGATGGAGTTGTTGAACAGTGCCAGGTAATGACAGTTTCGTCTCTGTGTCGGGTCCTTGCTGTTATAGAGGTTCTGGTTAATGGCAATCACAGAGAGGTTTCTGTGGTGACTTCCTCTGTGAACAGATCGGTGATGCAAGGGTATTTTCCAGCTGTAGACGTCAGGTCGTCCAACACGATGAGATTTCTGATTCTGGCATCCAAATAACGATCCTTTTCCAAATTCTCAGGTATACCTTGAACAAATTTTACTCGAGCAACCATTTTGATCGTATCATAGAGGGGTTGCCATCGTTTGTAGAGCCAGATGATGCGCCGAGGAGGCGGGTGAATTTTACCATCCCTTAGCAGTTTGTACAACAAAAATGTTTTTTTCCACACGCCATGTGTCTCAACACGATCATGGTGAACGGATGTAACACTCTTAGGGGCTGCTTGCTGCTGCTGCTGTTGCAGCGGAGCAGGAGCTATAGGAGCCGGAGCAGGAGCTATAGGAGTCAGAGGAGCAGGAGCTATAGGAGCCAGATGAGCCGGGGCAGGGGCTATAGGAGCCTTAGGAGCCGGAGCAGGAGCTATAGAAGCCAGAGGAGCCGCCGGGACAGGAGCTATAGGAGCCAGATGAGCAGGAGCTATAGAAGCCACAGTAGCCAGAGGAGCTGTAGGAGCCAGTTGAGCAGGAGCTATAGGAGCCCTAGGAGCCGGAGCTATAGGAGCCCTAGGAGCCGGAGCTATATGAGCCAGAGGAGCTATAGGAGCCAGATGAGTCGGAGCAGGAACTATAGGAGCCAGATAAGCAGGAGCTATAGGAGCCAGATGAGCCGGAGCAGGAACTATTGGAGCCAGAGGAGCAGGAGCTATAGGAACCATATGAGCCGGAGCAGGAGCTATAGGAGCCCTAGGAGCCGGAGCAGGAGCTATAGGAGCAGGAGCCATGGGAGCCTGGAGTTGAGCTGAATGGAAGGTCTTCCAATGACGTAGCATATTTGATGGTTTTGAAAAAGTCTTTGGACATATGGGACACGATCTTTTGTTCATGACATGTTCTGGAATAAACCAATTCTGATTCATGATGTTGACTGTGAAGTGTTCGACGTGAACTGACGATGTTGCCATGCCCCCCTTTTATAGTCTTCTCAGAAATGCTTGTGCCTGTTTGCCCAATCTGCTCTCGTCGGTTCTGTTCCACGCCACTCTTTTGACGTTTCCGTTTCTGCTCGGCCTTGGCTTGCTCTACCACCTGCTGCGCTATGGAGACCATGACGACTTTAGGTGCCGGGGGCTTGTTCTGTTCCTCTTTTTCTTTCTTCCATGTAGGGTCGTAGAGTTCTAGACATCGATCTACACTGTACATGATCGGACTGTTTCCATCACGTTGAATTTCGAAGTGAGGCTGAAGTTTGCCTTCTGCATGCAACTTGTAGAAACGGGCCCACTTGTCCACGTCGGGAACGTACAACTTGTACTGGTCTGACATGTTACTTCCCTGAAGGTTCTACCTCAAATGACGATGATACTCATTACCCTTTTATTTATACTCTACAATTTCGCGCATACACACATAGATTAAAGTTTGTGTGGTACGTATGACCCATCCCCCACCCCCAAGAATAGCTTGTGCACGGCTCAGGGCCACTCTCGGGGTGACAGGACCACACTCAGGGCCTCACACAGCGCCACACTCAGGGTCACTCAGGGCCATACTCAGGGTCACAGGTACACACACACACACACACACACACACACACACACACACACACACACACACACGCACACACACACACACACACACACACACACACAGGTCACCCTTAAATTAATACCAAAGTTTATTTTACAAAACGAAAAGTATCACACCCGTGCAATACGTGTTTAATGTCTGAACACATTGTTAATGTAAGGACATCTCGGGGACAGTCTGTAATGTTCCATCACTGGATCGTCCATCTTCTGCCATCTGTAGGTACGTAGTTCACAACAGTAACAGACGACGGCATCGTGGTCTCCCGTGTAGAAGAAACCGGCCTTGGCGAGCTCCTTCGGTTTCGGTAGCTGGCGTAACTGTATGGGCCACCACCCAAATGTCTGCATACGTGTATAGAATCTTCTCATTGGTGTCGTAGGTATCATCATCGTAGGGAGCAGAGTCCATTTTATATTCTTTATCCACGATTTCGACAGGTTCACGGGTATTCATGGGTTCTTCATCCACGATTTCGCCATCTTCAATTCTATCCCCAATATCACGTGTAGCATCCGTTTGATCCATATAATGACTACTCTTCTCATCTTGTTTGGTAGTCACTCTTTTACATTTGATTGTATGTCTTTCTGAACATTTGCAGACAAAGACGTCGTCCTAGTCGCTAATGCTGCTGCTACTAACACTGATCGAATATCCCGATGTCATCTTCTTCGTTCCAGATAGAGTGCAACAGGACACAAGGATGTCAGAATCATAAAACACATCTGTTCTCTAGCACAGTCATAAAGCAATTGAAGTGTAAAGTATAAATCCATTCTTTTATACCTTCGAGTTCATCCAAAACAAAATGTTTGTCACACTCGTTCACCACTGGTGACACTCGTTAGGGTTGCAGAAGTTACACTGAAGAAATCCCATCTGGTTTTGATGGTCGTCTTGCATGGCGCAGGGCACAATCGAGTTCAGCTCTGATACAAAGTCACACATGACTGTGAAAGAGCCTTTCAGTTTCTCCCATTGTTGTAGAGAAAGGAATATTCCATTCTTCGAAGGCTTCACAGATTTCTTTTCATCACACCACCACCACTGACGCAGGTCCACCACAGCAAAGTTCTTGTCCATACTAGCATGAACATTGGCTCCAAGGTGTCTGACCAATGTTTCATCCTTCCCTTGTTTCAAGGCTGAAATCAATTCGTCTATCTGGCTCTTACATCCACACAGATCAACTCACTGCTTAAGATTTAGAGCGATACCTCGTTTGGTGGGGAATGTTTTCCCCCTATCGATGTCGAATTTCCGGATATGTATCAAAAGTATTTGCTTCCATGGTTGGGACATAACGTATACATTTTGCCCAATTTCTAGTATTATCGCGATTTTTCACCCTGGCCAGGGCACTGAGTATTACTTGATGAATGTCCCGGTGCCATCTTCTTTTTTCAAAATAAAAAAGCAACAAACCACAAAAATGTGAATATCATCAACCTCTAAAACAAACTAGACGTAGATCTTGTCTGTAAACTTTTCGGCAAGCGAATGACAATGAAGCCAAAAGCACCCTTTTCTATACACGAGGGAGGCACCCCCAGCTCAGTCCAAGGACGATCACCTGCACCAAGGCTATTGTTTCCTATCAAGGTCACACACCTGCACCAACCTACACAGAGGCCATTGCCTCCTATACAAAGGCCACTGTTTCCTACAAAGGTCACACACCGGCACCAAGCCCATTGTCTCCTACCAGTAGGCCATGGCCCCAGGTAGGCCCTAATACTACTCATGTAGTCAATGATGACTATTGCCGTAGTCGTTTCGGTTTCCTATATATTGCGTACATATTGGTTGTATGCTATATGGTCTATTTTAACCCATGACACGATGATACCTAACACTTACATATTAATCCTGGGAGTGTGCATTTTGTGTGGGTGTTTTATCGGAAGACTTCATAAGTAAAATGAAGTCTAGTGTGGTGTGCTGTCGGTTACTATAGGTGTCCCATTTAAGCCGACCTGGTCGCACATCTTCCATTTCTGCATCCATCACCATTTAATGATTAATTACCATCAGTCGATCTCTACATATCTTCAAGGATGTTTTTTCTTAGAGTGCTATTATAGTGACATTCTAAATTAAGTTGGATAAATACATACCTGCAGGGGTTCTACATTTTGTTTTAATTCACCTATCGGGGGGATATAGTGGATTAAAAAAAATCAGGGATGGAATAAACACCAACAAATGAAACTATTGATTATAATACTGATAAATAACCAATCGGTTTGTGTGACAGTTTACGTAAATGACTGGTTGGTTAAAACTACTTTTTAGTTTGTCTAAAACACAAATGCCTTGTCACTCCCCCTAATGTTTATTGGCGATATTTGTGTTACAAATTACGACCCATACACCCCACTCACAAATTAGTGACAAAACAACAACAAATCAAACATACATGCATGTAATTTGAACCAATTTTATATATGCACATTGTCGCTTAATCATTTGATTTGCACAATAGATGTGAAACAAAAATACAAAACAAAACAAAACAAAACAACTATATTAGTTCTACATGATAATAATCGTGTTCATTGATATATAAAATGGTTGTATGATAAGGACATATGATCATGCACACAACCATTACAACAATATGACGGTTAAAGGGTCATTCCTGAGTTTGCTGCATTGTAAGATGTTTCCGATTAATAATATATTTCTATGGTTAAACTTTCATATAAATATATTTTCTTCTAAGGATTTACTCAACCTTACAAAACATACTCTGTGACAGCCTAGTGTAATATTTCAAATACGATGTGTCGCAATCGTAGAAAGATTCCTTAGTCATATGCCAAAACTCAAAACTATTATTAACTCTTATTCTCGTGATTTAGTAATTGCAGCACCACCCACTAGAATATAAATGTTTGCATCCGTGAAATGCACAATGTACTGATTGTCGTATGATGATTTGTGCCTTTCCAAATGTGGTGGTTAAAATGCACCTTCCTCACATTCCAGTCAGAACAATGCCCAAAATTTCCAAAATGTATTTTGACGTTTTCATAAACTCTTTTTATCTGACTATTACTTTAATATGTTTATCTACGACATCTTTCATTATATACGAAATAATATCCAAATAGCGATTTCATTAAATTAAAGACAAACAACAATACGACAAACTATTAATAGTTCTAAATATAACATAAATTTATATTATACAAATTTAATAATAATTTTTAATTTCGCAAATTTATTGTTCCATGTGTCAAGGCTTGACATTTATGGGAGAATAAAATATTTAAAACAGTGTCTTAATGTTTCCACTTTTCGGCCCTACCATTAAAGACCCCTGGGGCGAGGTAAGAATATAATATTTATCACTGGTTAATAAACGTCTGTATAAATAAAACTAATGAACATACATTAACTAGTCAGTATAGCGCATGCTATACTGGTAATAGTAAGCACAAAGTCAACAGTAAATGAAAAGCCTCACGAGTCACTGAAATAAGAACTTGAAACCTCTTCAGTTATTATTGTATTGATAAATGAATTGTTGTTGATATGATAAATTATAATAAACACATGCACATTCCAGTGCTGCAACCTGAGAGATAATAAGTACGTACTAGTCAAAACATAAGTTCCTGTTTTGGAAACTTGTTCCTGTATTGTGAAATAATATGCACACATCACTATTCACTAAAATGTTAGTAATGTGAAAAAATAATAACACATGCAAAAAAGCTAAAACAAAAACCCCCACAAAAACAACAAAACTAAACTGAAAAAAACAACAAAAAAACCCACAAAATAAAACAAACAGACAAACAAACAAACAAAACAACCACCGGTTGTTAGTAACACAACTGTTAAATTGTGAGGGTAAACCAGATACTAGTCGTTAACAGTCAACAGTAAGTCAGGTGATCACAGTCTGAAATATATAAAACAGGATGACACCATCGACTCCATTCCACATCACTCATAGGTTGGTGTAAATTTCCAGACTCCTCAGGTATTCTTTGACAACTTCATAGCAATACTTATATTGTTCCTGTAAAATATGAAATACTTCTAGTGAAAAAAAAAGATTAAGGATTAAGAATTCATTGAATTTTTATTAAGAGATAATTGTGACAGGCTCCAATAATTCTGAACAAAAATATTATTAGTAGTAATAAAATTTAACATCTTAAGGCAGATATCATTTTGTCTGGTAGAATGTAGGAAATTGCATTTCAGGGCATCTAGTTTTTAAATTGTAACGCGGAGTATACCTCCTGAAATTTTGCTATGCGCCCTCGATCGTAGTCAGCCCCCCCCCCCCCCCCCCCCATGTCTGCCATGACCCTGCTGTGATGCCTGAGCTGCGTTGTCTAGACTGGCTTAAGCGATTTACGTTAAATGAAATGATCACATCGGAAACCAGTCAAATTGTCTGAACGTTACCGTGGATCGCTGTCACTGAACGCAGTGGTTTTGGAGAAGGAACTGATTTTTCGTTTAACGACAACGCATTTTTTGTATACGTTCTCTCACGGACCAGGCAGTATATACGATGAGTTTTGGACATACTACAGAGTAGCAACAAGAATAACATAATTGTTCGTCTGAGTGGTTCAAGTCTTTTGTGCAGTCGCATTTTTATTTAGGTGAATACTCTTCAGCCGTGTTGCAGTATGATCACACAATTAAAGTAACCCAAGCTTTTTGGCAGTGATCAATTAGACATTACTTACAACTGTGTGTTTAATGTACATACTTTATTAGCTGTAAACATACAGTTCATAGGCATTACGAACATTAACATATAACACATGTATGGAAAGTGATGAAAATATTCAATAAAAAAATATAATAAAAAATATCAATATAACAAAGAGTGTATATAATAACAAGAATGCATATACTCCTTTACGTATTATCATGTCTCTGCATGGTTGCCCCTTGTAAATAGTTGCACAGCGTTATTAACTGTTTTACATTATCAATAGGCAATAGCTATATTAATTTAAAAGAGGATGGTCTCGTGTAATAGAATGGTTTTATGGACATGCATCTGGTGTTTCTGATCGCCCATGCGCTACTGGTAGCTCTGCATGTTATGTGAAACAGAACTAGAATCAGTGACTTTAAGACATATATAGTAACTCAATGGCGGGTAGAAAGGAGGGGACCAGGGAGACATGTCCCCGTTAAAAATTAAAATCCCCTTTTTGAACAATTTGTTTATATTGTTTGTTTTTTATTAAAGTGTCCTTGCTTCTCCACGTTCCCTTTTGACTTTGGTCCCTTGACGTAAACTATTTCCTTACAACTTGCTTGCTTGTAGCATGCGTGCCATTCAAAATTACTTATTCAAGATTTAAATTTTTGAATTTGAATTTGTCCCTTGGTATAATTGAAAACAAAATATAAAAACTTACAAAGGTCTCGACAATCTGTGGTCGAATACACTGCAGTTCTCGAAGAGTGACGAATACGTCAACGTCTTTGTCGAGTTTTAGCTTCTCAATGATGTTTGACAAAACACAGAACAGCCCACTATATTTTGCACCATCTCTGGAAGTAAAGGCATTGTTCGATTTCATATACACGAGTAAAGATGGCATATTTTGGAAATATACATCATAATACTATGTAAATAATATCACATACAATATAATTATAAATACCTAACTTAAGTATATAATGGAAGAGACAATTGGTCGGTTTGTTCATTCTATAATCTAATACCAAATATTTTCAAAAGCTAATTTTAATATATCAAAGAAGGAACTTAAGAAAAGCCAAACAGGAAACGCTGCTACTTTCCCGGTCCCTAAAATTATGTAGTTAGCAATATTAATAGATGTTTAAGGCAATAACATACGATACAAATGTCTTGTCACAATCATCTGTTCTCGTACAAGGTACTGGTATAGTGCGGCATCACCTTGACATTTAACTATCTAACCATAAATGATACCTAGGAACCATCCTGGAGGTAATATACAATCTGACAGAAGCGCGCGTCAAACAGGGCAGTGAGTGTGTTCAGTCCCTTGAGATTCATTTTAGGAATTAATATACATGTAATTATATTTGGTTGATTTGTTTGGTAAACAATACAATGGTATCACCGCAATCGTAATATGTAAGTTACCTACTAGTCTGGTTAACCAAATGCTTTTATTTTTAACCTCATAATGTCGTTTGCTGGTTTGTTATACCATAGAGATAATATCTCTGTGAGATATATTTTCTTACATGCACTGTACTATGATTGGAGAGTTATCAATATCATCACGACGACGTTGGAGTTTGTCCAGAAATAGTAACAATTCATATTTATCTGAAGGGAGACCACCGTCAGCAGACCAGTTATTCAACGTAAACAACTGCAATGTCTTTTTGTCCTGGAAAATGACATAAATAAGCTTTGAAAAGAAAGAGAAGTATATTGGAGTTAAAAATATCTGGGGTTTTTTTGGTGGGGTTGTTGTCTGCATACCAAACGTAGTTATAGTATTTTCATTCACAAAAATATACATTCTACCAGAAATGTGACGTGCAAACAGATAATTGTAGACTAAGACAGAAGAGGAAAACGTTTGGTGTATTCTAGGCCGGAAGATTACCACACTATCACAATATCAGTTTCCTCGATGATAAAAATATACGGATATTGTCTTTCAGTGTATAGTGTAAGATGTAATTATTTTTGTATATTATAAAATCCATTTCAAATCCAATTTTGTATAATTCATATCGTCGTAATCGTATTTACGCAGGAATGTTATGAATGGTAAAAATAGTTCCAGCGAATTACGTTAAACCAGTGCTTTGACTAATTGCATTAGGCCTTGTATAAAAATGGATCGTCACAATGCGACCCACGAAAATGTTATTATAAGGTGATATCTCTCACAGGTGGGCAATAATGTATAGCAATGTGTTTATTCCGTTATTACACACACTGAGATTCAAGATCATACTGCTTTAAATTAGTACATTGTGACACAATATCAGTGTGCTCCAACTGTACACACACTGGGATGGAACACAACATATCTTTTCTTTTATCACCCACCCAATGAACATTTAGCGGTGTTGGTTCTCCAGTGTCCCACAGAAGTTGGTAATTTACCCTTTATTAAATATTTCTAGGCCCATTAGTTTGTATTTTTATGTCACTCTTACATTAGAATAACAATGTCGGTAAATGACTATACTAGGTAATACTAGAGCAAAGGCTTCTGATATCATTCTGCGCAAGTTCAAAATGTTTATTCCTGGTCAAATGCAGCAATTTTACAGATGTTCTGACACATATTACATCATTCGATGGTGGGAATAAATAAAATACAACACACATTTTTGTTAAATATAATTATTTTCAAATTCACGAGTGCTTCCTGCATTCGTCTGTTCAGATATCAAGAAACAAAATCTCAGTCCTTAAACATGTAACCAGATTACCTCATTCTCGTAACTCGTCTCTTTTGTTAAAGTGAGGCTGGTCTCCATGATTCCACCGCTGGACTTCACTGTTGATTGGTTATCAATGGTAATTGGTCCAATAGTCACGGATTCACCACTTCCGGGCCAGAATTTGGTATCCTTCTGAAATACCACCACATAGCTGTTAGGGCTAATTCACAAATAATAACATAACAAGACATCGATATAAATTCTATGCACAGGTTGGTGTCGTACACATGGTTTTGACATATTCCATCGACATATATGGAATTTTAAAGGTAAATTAATTTCGCTACATTCTGTTTAAAATAAAAATATTAAGCTTAACGTGTGGTACATATATTTAGCACAAACTTGTTTCTGCCTTGTCCAGACATACATTGTTGAATTACTTACTTTTGTTTCCTGAAATGTGAGTTTGTTGCAAATTATTTAGTGATTATTTTGTGTTATTGTTGATTCTTATTTTGTTTTCAAACAGCAGGTTTGATGTTAGAAATATTAAGAATACGCAATGCACTGCTTAAATGCTTGGTAGTTCCGCTGGTTTGTGAAGCTTGATATACATTACTCGGTTGTAGTGGATTCTTTTTTGTGGTGGGATGGTTTGTGATGATTGGGGGTTCTGTCTCTCTATTGTGGATCTTTACTGACATTGGCTAACCAGAATGTTATATTTGGTAGAGCTCACACAGGAGAAGCCAACCACACTGTATATGAGTCATGTTATGGGTCGATAGGAACACATAAAATATGGTGATTAAACAAAGAGGTGTGATTTTATTGGATCATGATCAATGTCTGCTAATAAGATACTACTTCCACCTGTGCTCTTTCGTCACCAGTTAAAGACACAATGGTGTGGGAGTTCTGCTCGTAAACCATTCTCCAGAAATCTATCACCGTGTGCTCCAGAGGCAGCTGTGTGACCACGAAACCAGTCTTGTACGAGGAACTCTGCAATGAAACCAGACTGGGCATGTCGCTACCATTTAATGTTTGTTATGATAAAGTCTTATCGTATTATAATATTAATATCCATGTCATGTGCATAAGAAAAAGTGTTAAATTGTGTTTACTTGACATGACATTCTGATGTAAGTTTGATGATGATGAAACACCTGTACTTGGTCAGGTCCATATATATATATATATATATATTATATATATATATATATATATATATATATATATATATATATATTAGATATATCTATATATATATATATATATGTAGATATATATATGTATATATATGTATGTATAGTCTATATATATGCGTATGTATATATATATATATATATATATATATAATATATATATATATATATATATATATAGATATAGTATGTATGTATATATGTATGTATGTATATATGTATGTATGTATATATATATATCTATTATATATATATGTATGTATATATATATATATATATATATATATCTATCTATTATATATATATAGATCTCTATAGTCTGATCATATATAGATATATCTATATATATATATATATATATATATATATATATATCGTATATTATATATATATATATACTATGCATTAGCCTACTGAATGTTTCTACCCCCTCTATATGAACATATATCTCTCCCTGTCTCTTTGGTCATGTGTGTGCGTATGTGCGTGCATGACATTGTTTGAAATCATGTATCCGTCCCAGGAGATATATGTTTTTACATGGGTACATATTGCACTCGTTCGTTCCTAGGTCATAAGATTGTTTCTACCCCCTCTATATGAACATATATCTCTCCCTGTCTCTTTGGTCATGTGTGTGTGTGTGTGTGTGTGTGTGTGTGTGTGTGTGGTGTGTGTGTGTGTGTGGTGTATGTGTGCGTGTGTGCGTGCATGACATTGTTATCCGTCCAAGAGATATTTTTTACACGGATACCTATTGCACTGTTTCGTTCCTAGATCATAAGATTTAATTAATCATCCCTTGATCTACTGTTGTTGGTAATAAAATTAACGTTTAACCCAAGTAATGCCGACCATAATAGATCATGTTATTCATTATACATACTCACTGGAAAAGTTACGGCGTTGATGTAATCGTTTGTTCCTAGGACTGGGGTACACAGGTAGAGTCGATTATAAGAAACTGCAAGATTTCAATAATATTCATGCATCCAGTTTATTGGATAGGCACAGATGTGTCGTTCAAACTGAGTTTTGAAATAATAAAAGTTGAATTATTTTGATGGGTTTCATGTTCCGTCACTGCAGATTGATAATAAAAAAAACGTTGTAGTGAAACATAATATTTTAAAGCTTCATATTATGCATCAAAATGTCATGAACCTTTAAGCGTATCTTATTTTATAAATAATTGACACCAGGTAACACGTGTTACACTACTACGGTACGACATATAATTGTTTCGACAAGTGGAAAAGAGCAAGGCATTTGGTTATATTCATTTCGCCATATACAATATATTACACACCACGTCCGTTGATGTATCAGTCCATGGGCATTGGTTGTGGTCCATCGTATAGCAAATCAGCACACAATCATTAAGATACATGCCACCCCGAAATAAAAATACAGGTGCATGTACCAAAAGTATTACCTGGTACAACAGACAGGCGGCGGTTTTTCAGCTTGTTTTCAGGTGTCATAGCTGTGTCGATGTCTGTCTGGGAAACTGGCGTTTTCAGACGTTGGAGATTCTGTTTAATAACAATAATAATAAAATAAAAAATAGTAATATAATTAAATGGAATTGAATAAGAATGTGTTTTAACTATAGCTCTAGAGCACATTGATTAAATTATCATGAGCTATTTGATGTCAAATATTTCCTAATTCTGACACGGAAGTTTTAAAGGAAAACAGTGAGATTTTTACATTAACAGAAATGGTTATTTTATGTGCAGAAGGGATGACACATGACACGAAGTTCATTATATTCTCTTCAAAAAAGTAGGGGAAGCTGAAATATTAATGTTAATATCAACTATTAGACCGAACATACGTTTTGACCACAGACATCCTAGTAAAGAACGTTCAGGTCTGTTTATTAACACACCAGAACACATTCCACAGTTTGCACGTGCATCACGCAGTTGCCCCGTACACGTGCGTGAGGTGTCATTCTCGATGTTGACAATTTCCAGAAAGGTCGATTAATCACTGTGGAACATTATTTCTGTGGATCATACAGTTGTTATTGTTTTGTTTTTAGTTATTTTTATTGTTTGAATTGCGATTTACTGATAAAAAAAAGTCAACTTTCAAATTACACTTCTGACCCCAGTCGTCCTTCAAGATCTTTCGTGGTCTTAAAACCTACTGTAATACTGAAATACCGGTTGTGATGTTTGCTCAGTTAATTCACTATTTTCATATAACCATTCCCCACAGCTAATATACCTTACAATTTTGGCAATTATAAATTCTTATTAGAGCTCCCCTACCTTTTTGAAGCTTATATATCAGTCGTAGGATATTGCTTAGGATCAACGGGATGGAGAAAAATCGAATGGGTTCGCCACGATGGTTCGACCAGACTACCATAGGGGAGCACTGAACAATTTTTCTTGTGTTCAAAGGCCATTCGAACCATATTTGCTTTGAACGAACACACACTTGATATAACTATCTACACTGCCCAATAACTGCCAATTACAATTGCTTTCCATACATATTTCTTTCTATTAGCGTATGACTTGCTATTTTATTAACCTAAATAAATCCTGCACTGCATCTTTAACTTTATACTATATGTATGTGTTCTTACATTGAACTCCTGCTGCAAACGGCGTTTCTCGTCAGACGGTTTTGCTTTCCCGCTAAAGAAAACGTCATTCAAAGAGTCTACAGTGTAGAACGTGTCCATGGAAGAAATCGCCTCTAGAAGAACTTCATGAAGAAATTGGTACTGTTCCTGAAACAATATAATTATATAATGATTTTAAAATGATTTTGATTCTAATACCATTTACATATATTAATGATTGCAATCATTTAAGCATGGTACTGATTCTGAAAGATAGATGCATACTAAAGGACAACGTAGTGGTTAATTCTTAATAGGAAATGTTAATGCTGTACACTGACTTATACGCCCACACACAATTACATTCAAATAGCTTTATTTACTACTAGATTTGAAAATCTATTAAAACAAAATACAAAATGGCCCCATCCATTTAACTGTGTAACTTGAATGCCTACCAGTGTCTGCACCATATTAACTCTGTTGTCTCGCATCTTTCTAACGCATTGGAAAATGTTGACCACTTTGGTGTCTTTGGCTTCATCCACGAGATAATCAAGACCAATAAATGTTCCAGTTCTTCCAATACCAGCGCTGAAAACAACAACACAAACAAATGCATAGTCAAAATAGTATATACATCTCATACATCCAGCCTATACTATATTACAAACTTAAGAGAACACAATGGATTGTTACAGGACCGTGCACTACATTACAAAGCAAATGAAATGTACAGTTTACTTTAACATAATAAATTGGTCTGCTCCAAATGTTGTATTAAATAATTTATTAACAATTACATCATGATATTTGAAACGTGAAGCTTCAGTTCCGAGTGTTTATGTCAAAATATGTGTAAAGATGGAGCATTGACTTTTCATGTTATGAACAATGCTTCCTAATGCAAAATACATACATTACTGCTACTTTACAAAATGCATGTGTTTTCTACACTTTTATCATTGGCAGCTCGTGCACCCCAGGGCGATACCATCGGGGTGCAATACGGGTATTACTAAAACTTTAATGACTCATTACATGTTGTGGTGATCTCTGTGACCAAGACAAAAACGTAATGCAAACCTGCAGTGAACTAAAACTGGGCCACTTGATTCTGTTTCCTTCTTCACTTGTTTCCAAAACCCCAGGAGAGCTGGAGCAGAAGGTACACCATGGTCAGGCCACGTGGTGAAGTGAAACATCTTCACGATATGGGTCCTTTTGCTCTAGATAGGTAATTGAAGAGCATATTCTAATTAGTTGGTGACTAACCTAAACCTGGGTATGCTCAAACGTATTTTAAAACAGTTGCATGTCAGTTCCTCAGGCTAAAATATATGATATGCATTGCTTAAAAAGTTAAATAGATAACACTAACTGCTGCAAGGTTAGAATTGATATGTCAGTTTACTCCAGCTAGTTATAAACATCAGATGAATTTGTAACAACTTCCTTGCAGACAGGATAACACGTTATAACCGTGGTGTACTGAGATAAAGACACACACCTCTTATGCCATTTTCTGACGGAACAAATGTACTGAATATTTATTAAATTAAAAATATGTTTTTCCAATATGACTGAATTATTTCAATTTCATTCAAACTACATTTGGATCGTGACTTGATGTGCATGGACATTTTGTAACTCTAGCTTATTGCGCATTCATAAAGGGACTGTCCCGAGTTTTCAGCCACAGTTAAATTTTTCCGACTAAAATTACATATTGAATATATTTTCTTGTTTTACCTCCAAATAATTTTGTAAGTGTGTGTATTATTATTATTATTATTATTATTATTATTTATCGTGCGAGTATTGGGAGGAAAGGCATAAACAAACTCACAACAAACAACAATAACAAACAAACCCAAACCCCCCTCCAAAAAAATAAAAAAAATAAAAATTAAAACTAGAACTAAATAAATAAATGAAAACAAGAAGGAGAAATAAATAGACGCAGTGTTGTGGTCTAAACTTCTGGAACCTATGACTAAATGGTAAACTGAATGCGGCGCGTGCGTGCGTTCTGCTGAAAACAAAGACGACATATATTAGTTTCGATGAGAGCGTCTAGACTGGAAGGGTGCGATTTGTGTGTCTGAAAACGCATACGGCCACCCACATTGAAATAATCGTCTATAGCGTATGCGACCAAACCACAAGTCGCAGACACATCAGGCGACACAGTTGGACCGCACGCACGCGCCGCATCCCGTCTATATGAGCCTCTATAGATCTCTAATGACCGTGCTCAATCATCGCGGAATTTCAAATACTTCCGTTGAAATACCTGATCAGTGTCAATAAGAAACTGTCTGATGGTGTAGTCAGATCTCTCGAACACATTAACGTTCTTCACCTTCAGTTCGCCTGTCGTTTTCACGGAATTCAGTTCTGGCCAGTACTGTTCACACTTTGTCTACAATAATTGCAAGTAGCTGATAATTGTTAAGAAACAAAAACATATACACATATCGACGAGTGAGTGAGTCAGGTAGTGTGTGTGTGTGTGTGCGTGTGTGTGTGTGTGTGTGTGTGTGTGTGTGTGAGACAGAGAAAAAGACAGAGAGACAGAAACAGAGAGAATAAATCAACACTATTCAATGGTAATAACGTGCAAGTTATTCTTATTTCTAACTATATTCACTGATTATATTTCTACACATGTCTAATCTTACGTTTTATTATTATTCGTGCATTGCATTATAAATTTGTGTTTAAATCTCTTAGACTAAGCAATGCTCAGTGAATACCTTTCCATCTTCCACCAGATTTGATAACATCACCATTTTGTTGACGCCTTGTTCCCATATCATTCTCCAGAAATCATCTGTTGTGAGCGGTACGGGACCTGCAACAGTGAAACGGCGTTGTAATAGTTGCTAACACTCCGCTATTTTAGAAACTGCAGTCTAAAGTATAATTTGGTTCTGTTTTGGTTTAGAGGTTTTCAGTCTTATGAATAATGAATGGGATTTAAGGCGACTACACACGATACGATTGCCTCGTATGACTGATGAAATTGTAATGTTTGTGTTGTCACAACCGGCTATGCTTGTGGACATTCTCATACGAGGCACTCGTATCGCATTTATGTCAGTCGGTTGAGTGGTGAACTCAAGACCTTGAATCAAAATACTGAACCTAGTTGCTGAATCCATTATTTTCCGTTACAATCAGTGCCCCATGATTTGTATATATCAAAGGCTGTTGTATGTCTTGTCCTGTCTGTCGGAAATATATATTCTAAGTAAAGATGAAGATGTGGCAGATGTCCTCTGAAGATTGTATTTCAGAATTAACCAATGTTTGACATCCAGTTGTTGTTGATTAATATTATCTAGTGGTGTGTAACGCCGCATATAGCGCGCGCCGCATATAACACAAGTGTGAGCGTTATGCGTACGCATATAGCACACACCAAGATATAGCTGTATGCGGCGAAAAGGCATAAAGAGTAAATGAAGATTCTTGATCCAACCGTTCTTACATTAAGTTATTGATAAGAAAGCGCTTAACTTCTCAATGTCACTGTGACCTTTACCTCTGACATAGCGTCACCACAATTGATTAGCGTCATCTATTGGTCATGACCAACATTCACATTGAGTTTGATAACCCTGGGTCAAGTTATTGATCGAAGCCCATGGTCACTGTGACTTTGACCAAGCGACCTCAAAATCGATAGTGTTCCTCTACTGGTCATGACCAACCTTCAAGCTTGAGGATCCTAAACCTAACCGTTCTCAAGTTATTGATTGGTAACTATCTTGTCTACCGACGCGACATACCGACCGACATCAGCAAAGCAATATACCTGCGCTTCTTTGAAAGTGGCCATAGTAATAATTTTCAATGGTAGACTAGTGATCCAATTAAAAAGGTAAAACAGAGAGTACTGAATTGTAGACGACACATAGTAGCTTCATGATTGCCCACTTGCCAGAAAATATTTCTCCTGGTATGCAAATTACAGAGGCCAAAGGTCACGTGATCAATTGTTTTTCACATCCGAGCCCAACTGAAATAAGCCATGCGTTTCGACGTAATGGTATGTATTTCCTGTAAAGATTTATCAAAATTGGCCCAACAGTTTAGGAGGAGATGTCGTTTGAAGCAATATTTGACGACGACGGACGACGGCGCACGACGTTGAAGAAAGAATGAAATAATTTGTTTATTTAACGACACACTCAACACATTTTATTTACGGTTATATGACGTCAGACATATCGTTAAGGACCACACAAATATTGAGAGAGGCAATCCGCTGTCGCCACTTCATGGGCTACTCTTTTCGATTAGCAGCAAGGAATCTTTTATATGAGCCATCCCACAGACAGGGTAGTACATACGACGGCCTTTGATATACCAGTCGTGGTGCACTGGCTGGAACGAGACGCACCGACGGGGATCGATCCTAGACCGACCGCGCATCAAACAAGTACTTTCCCACTGGGCTACGTCCCGCCCCTTTATGGTCAGAGGCAAACTTTAAACAACACTGTTTTATAAATTAAATAAGCCTGTTTGTATTATAATAGCTGCAATGATTATAAAATATGTATGCATGACAACACGTTTGGTCTTTCATTTCCTAAAAACGTGTACGGTATGGGCACAAAATTGAGTAGGGGTACACAATAGGGTTGGCAGGGTTAGAGAAACGAAACATGCGTCCTGTTTCCAACTAGTTTGTGTAACGAAATATCATTAAACAGCAGATCCAGAACTACTACTACTACCAGCATTTATGTTGCTACTACCGCTGCTGCTACCGTTGTTGTTTTCACTACTGCTACTACTGCTGCTGTTATTTTACTACTACTACTAGTACTACTGCAGCAGCAGCAGCAGCAGCAACAGCAGCAGCAGCAGCAACAGCAGCAGCAGCAGCAGCAGCAGCAGCAGTAGTAGTAGTAGTAGTAGTAGTAGTAGTAGTAGTAGTAGTAGTAGTAGTAGAAGAAGCCTTCGACTGCAACAGTAGTAGTGACCGTAGTAGTGACGTTTACTTCTTTTAGTCATATATCCTGTTTTGGACATTCAGTCATCGGTTTGCTTTCTTTCAATATCATCACTAACATTAAATGAAATATATTTAAAATTTAAACAGAATACATACATGCATACAAAGACGTAGCGCCCATTACGCATAGTACACGTGTGCATAATGCAACAAGATCCGGGAATAGGTCGAGGCTGTCTGTAATTGTTCTATAAAATATCCTTTTAAAATTGACTCGAAAAAAAGATGGAAAAAATGTTTCAGAAAAGGCTCAGAGTGCATCTACATGCGTCTTGAATTTTATAATGTTCACGTGGGGAGCCCAAACCCCCCCCCCCCCCCCCCCACCCCACCCATATCACTCCCACCCCACCCACCCCCACACACCCCACCCCCACCGCCGCTCGGGCACGCCTTCGGCATGCGTAATGCTAAAATTAAACAATGTGAGCTTTATGTGGGATCAAGGCACATGTCTGTTCAAAATCACCGCATAACGCTCATAGTTGTGCTATATGCGGCGCGCGCTATATGCGGCGTCACAGTGGTGTCATTAAATACAACACATTGTCTTATTTGTAACAAGAGTATATATTTGAGATACGTGATATTAAATATCATGCACATATGTGGCCTTTATATATTGTGTAAAATAGAGGTGCTTAACTAAGTTAACTTCGTAGATAGGTGGTTATTACTCCATATCATATACTATTATAATATGCGGCAATATACTTTAATATAATGTAATTTATATTAGTAAGGCTATTAAACTATTTATGTTAAGTAGGGGTAGATCGTCTGTGTCTGAACATTTATTTTACGCTTGATGGATTATGCTACTTTTGGACACCATGCGTCTCATACAAGTTACTAAAACCTATAAAACAAGTATTGTAGTATACTTAGTAATAAAACTATTAAAAATAAGATGTACATGTAATTGAAAAAAATTGATTAAAGTTAACACATTTGACATAACATAATAAAATGTCATACCATAAAAATACAACTCTTGCAAAATAAAGTGTAATTATGACATGTCTATCATAATATTGTGGGTTTTACTATCCTTTTTTTAAATGAGGATCAGATACAACAGAAACACTTGGACACAATGCAAATACGTTCTATGACATGATAACATGTACACAAACAGGGTTAAGGGTATTCTATC
Source organism: Gigantopelta aegis (assembly GCF_016097555.1). Classification (NCBI taxonomy): domain Eukaryota; kingdom Metazoa; phylum Mollusca; class Gastropoda; order Neomphalida; family Peltospiridae; genus Gigantopelta; species Gigantopelta aegis. The sequence continues at coordinate 13,443,168 of NC_054699.1, read as the reverse complement.
AAGGCAAGCCTAGCGCATCTTACCTTGAGTGGCTATATAGGCGTTTTCCTTCTTGTAACCCTGAAAGGAGTTGTACTACTTATTAAAACGTGCGAATTGTATTACAAAAGTACAGGTATGCATTTTAAATCAAAATGTTGATACCATATTTGAAATAAGACACACGAATGAAACAAAAACATAAAGCTAAACAAACGGTATGCAATTACATGTATGGTAGAACCTATTACACACACACACGCACACATGATTCGAAAAACAATAAAAACACATTTAAAAAATAATATAAATGTGAATATTGAAGGTGATACTTTTTAATTATTTAATTATTTAATTATTTTTAAACTACTTTCATGATATACTATGTTAGCGATCTTCTTACAAATTAAGTTGGTACTCTGCAGCAGTGATTTAAAATGGGTTGGGGGTTTTTCATCTGAGATTGGACCTTTAACTTAAAACCAAACAATAAAAGGGCAACAATTCTGAAACAATATCAAAAAGCTAAACAAACGGCATGCAATTATTGTAGAACATATTACGCACACACAATTCGCAAAACAATAAAAACATATTTAAAAATAAAATAATTGCTAATATGTAAGGTGGTAGGTTTTTTCTTGACATAACGAAAGCATGACGGATGCAAAAACAAATTTCTGAAAACAATTAAATATTTATCAAATTAATCCAAATTCTGTACCCGTCATGCTTCTTATGTAATAATTATTAATTAAAACCACTTATTTCTATACACAGTATTAAAGGGACATACCCTAGTTTCAACCCATGAACATTAACACTAAGTTTATTTAATCTACAAACCTGAAACACATTTGGATAAAGTTACAATTGAGTGAAACATGAGCCTGTGACTTTGAAATGGTGATATACCCTCTGAAAACGGACTAAAACTCGACTACATAGCTGTTACTTCTCAGACGCACGTGCGTTTTTAAAAATATGAGAAATGCATTGTGTGATATTAAAAACACCAGGATGACCAAATACACTTCGAATGTACGGAGATTGATAATCTAAACTATACAATCTAAGTAGAGTATGATTTCAGTTATCAAAAACGGTTATAATAGTCAAAAATATACCCTAGTGTTTAAAAACTAGGGTATGTCACTTTAATGCTGTACATGATACAATACATAACCAATTTCCTTACAAATTCAGTGGGTACTCTTCACAAGTGATTTAAAGTATATGCATTTCTTTGCGTGTATGCAATAATGAACATTTAAATTAATAACAAACAAGAAAAAGGCAACAATTCTGAACATGTTTAGTCATTGTAATTAAATAATGCATGTTGTTTCAATACACACTTTATTTACACGGCGCATTTTAATCAGTCAACATTAAATACATCAATTTAACTACTAGTCTATATTAATTTAACTAGAAATGTTTAATCTTATCAGAAATAGAAATTGTGTGGTATCAATAACACATAATATTGCAATAATTCAGACAAGGGACATAATCGAGGGCGGGGCATAGCCCAGTGGTAAAGCCTACGCTTGGTGCGCAGTCAGTTTGGGATCGATCCCCATCAGTCGGCCCACTGGGTTATTTCTTGTTCCATCCAGTGTACCACGAATGGCATATCGAAGGTCGTGGTGTTTGTTATCATGTATGTGGGATGGTGCATATAAAATATCCCTTACTACTAATCGAAACTGTAGCAGGTTTCCTTTCTGTGACTGTCAAAATTACCAAATGTTTAACATCCAATAGCCTATTATTAATATATAAATGTGCTCTAGCGGTTACGTTTAGCAAATCAAACATCTTCTCATGTCATTAAACGTATTTTTCGCATTGTCGTTAAAAACGTTTTGTTATTTCTAAAATTAAATTATTGGAAACGATAAAATATAAAATTTCAAATATAATAATATTTATATACTTCATTGTCGTTGCAGGGACTATTCTGAGTAGGTAGTCATTTACAAAACGGTTTTCGACAAATAAAATGCATTTAATTATTAAACATAATTTACTTACACTTTATTGGCTAAAATACGAATATGTATATAGCCATTACATTAATTTATGGACTTCGTAATGTTTTGTAATATCTCAATATCGATTTTGGTGATAAATAATGTTGTACGTACACTTTTTCCCCAATTGTTAAACGAAATTAAACAATTGTTAAACGAAATTAAGCCTCAATCTGCATGTATTATATATATATATATATATATATATATATATATATATATATATATATATATATATATATATATACTATTTTTTATTTAAGATTGGCATTTTGTTGGGATGAATGGAACGGGTTCCTTGTTAGTGCTGAGAACTCAGAACAGTCTCTTTAAAATTTACATCAAATTATTAATTATTAATGTGTCATGTCTTTTCCACAGATTCTTCCGGACCACTAGCAATATAGTATAATGTTCAGACATTTTAATTCTCCCTCTTATAAAATAACAGTTTATTTCCATGTTTAACATTGTCATCATACAATGTAGCCAGTACATGTATAACGAGACATAAAATCGTCCCGAAAATACTCAACTGGAGAGGAAGATCTATCCACAATGCCCAGTCGATATTTGCATTGCTAGACAAACACGCACACACATTCATATACATACTTTACGAATATTATATTAGATGGCTCGAAAACGACATTTTAATACTTACATCTATGTAATTAGCATTAATGTAATCCGATTTTACTGCTTCCGTCACCTTCAGTTTCACACGCGAATGATCATCTGCAATTAATATGGGTGTCAATTCCAAGAGGCGTTTTAACAGAAAGAAGAAAGGAAAGAAGGAAGGAAAAGAGGACACAGAAACGAGACGGAAACTCCACAAAACGAACATACTCACACGCACACCCGCAGCCACCCCCACCCCGGCCATGGCCACACATACACCACACACACACATGCCTGGCAAATCACTGGCACATCAATGTACAAATCCGTATTTAAACCATGATATATTTATTATTTTGTTGATGAATGTTGAGAAGTTGTATTACTTATGAAACAGGAATTAGTTATTAGTTTAGTTGTTGAATTAATAAGGATTATTTGGTGTTCATTTATGCATAAGGCAGGCAAGCACATTGAATCTGGGAAAGAGATGTATAAATAATTATTTAGTAAAATGTTACTTCCTTCTGCTGTCTTTATCGTTTCGGATAATTCTTACTATACTATTTTAATCTCTTCGTAGTCGAGCAATTTCAATTGGTACTTTTTCGTAAATCTCGTTTCACTGCCGAACATCTCTGCTTCTCTTTTTCCTCTCTTGTATTTGTAATGTTTTAATTGTGAAAGTGCGCCATGTTTTTTATTTTGTTGTGTAATAAAATAAATGTTAAATGTTCGTCCTTGTTCTTATTTTGTGAATGCCAGTTACTAGAGAACCTGGGAAACTGGCGATATTCAAAAGAAATATATAAAACTATGAATTTGGCGAAATCGCCTGTTACATTTGTATATGTTACGGAAACTGTTTGACGTCATATCTTACTGTCATCATCAATAGAGGTCACCGCCAGTAAATTAAAAAAGCACAATGTTATCTTTTGCGCTCTTCTTTAATCATTCAAAACTACACTGACATCAAACTAATAACAACTCAACATAATTTGAAATTACTGTTAGTGGTGATATGCAATCCAGACACAAACAATGGCTTTATTTCCTGGGATACATACTCTGACAGGAAGGATGATGTTGTAAATACCGGAAGGGAGATATTGTGCTTTCACCATGCATCTCTTTGTCATCCATTTGTTTATAATGTCCTAACAAAATGTACTCTCTTTTTGATACGTATTTGTTGCTTTTTTTTCCAAATAAAGGCAGGAGTAAAGAAACAACAAAATATAATCAAGATAAAATGAGACAAATGCATGTTGCTTCCTTATAAATAAAACATAATATTTAAAACACAAAGTGTTAATTGACAGAATTCAAACCTACTGCACTGATGAAATAAAACATAAGCTATATTGTTACATATTGGAAGTGTCGTGGTGGTTGAGTGGGGAAACTGAGTTACTTACACGGGAAAGTGGTTCGATATCTGTTTTTCTTTCTATTGATGGGATACTTTCCAACTTCGTGGGGGACTTGTAAACCATAAGGAAGCAGCTGGAAAAAAAACCCGTTTACATTACGTCTATAACGTGATAATTGCAATAACCTGTCTACAATAAACACAGGAAGTTTGTTATATTATAATCCAACGAGCCCCACGTTTTAATAATAATAATAATAATAATAATAATAATAATAATAATAATAATAATAATATTAATATTAATAATGATGATAATAATAATAATAAAAATAATAATAATAATAATCTTTATCTGGTTATGATCCATAAACAGTGGCAACGTGTGTTTTTTAATAATATATCACACCATATTAATGTTATTGCATGTATAACCCTTTTATAGTTGAACACTGAACACTTATTAAGTACAATGACTCAGTTATACCAACCCCCCCAAAAAACACCTAAAAAACAACAAAAAACAAAAAACAAAAAAACAACAACAACACAAAAAAACCCCCAAAAAACCCCCGAAAAACACTGAACAAAACCAAACACAAGAACAAAAAAAAACATAGCAACGACATGACTATGAATCAAACTCACATCAAACTCCTCTTTGAAGTTCTCTTCTGTCTTATACTGGATATAGGAATGCAGTCTTTCCATCGGTATTTCACTGTCAGTGTAGTTAACATATACATTGTCTGTCACAAGTGTTGACTGACGAGGATGACTAAATTCATCATGGTCATCATCAACTTCAACTTCACTATTTGTATTCACAATAGTCTCTCCTAGTCTCGCATTGGTGGCTAATAAAAGAGATGCAGTCTTGCATTACCTTTTCGTTGTCAAATTTAACTCTTTCTCTCTACACCTATATCTCTATGTTTATGTGTGTGTATATGTGTGTATCTACCTGCATATATATTTTTCTTACACACCCGTTGGTGAGAACATCATGTGTTATTTTTGATAACACATAATTGGATACACATGTACCTGTGTTAACAATTTCAAGACATATGACTGGTTGTTCCTATGTGATGACCAGGTCACCAATGAAAAAGCAATAAAAAGGCGATGGAAATCGATTACATTGTGACGTATAGTTAACCTGAAAATCATGTGTCTGTGACGCATGAGTCAGCTACAAGTGCAACGGGTGTAAATAACATTTAGT